>NC_056730.1:1059393824-1059571324 GCF_019279795.1 Protopterus annectens | reverse complement strand
GGGAAAACCTAAGAGCCTAAACACATGCAAATATTAAAACTGATGCCTGCAAAACTGCACAACTTTTACTTAACAATTTAATAGTTTTGTTCTGTTAACATCAGATGTAGACAACTTCTAAGGGCACATCTTGTAGCTGCAATATTAACAAAGTAAGTTTGGAACCTGAACAGAAAAAAGAGGTATATAACTCACTACTGTCATATGCAAACACTTATATGTCCCTAAGCTGGAACATGTTTGTGGTGTACAGTAATGCTCATAATAGATTATGACTGATCTTTGCAATATACAGCTATGGAGTTTGCCCTGTACTGTG
Organism: Protopterus annectens; assembly: GCF_019279795.1. Lineage (NCBI taxonomy): Eukaryota > Metazoa > Chordata > Ceratodontiformes > Protopteridae > Protopterus > Protopterus annectens. The sequence goes on along the minus strand of NC_056730.1, from coordinate 1,059,571,005 downwards.
CATCAAGCATTTCAGCTGACCACTCCATATAAATCAGTGAGAAGGTCAAAGGTAGCATAATTTGCACAAGCATACCAATAAGCAACACTTACATCTATACTTTACTGCATCACTGAGTGAGGGTCATCAGTTACATAACAGATCATTCAATGAGGAGATGTAGCAATTGTTTCATGTTCTTAGACAACCAATTCATTGTTAAAGAAAATAACATTGTACGCAAGAAATGTAAATACACAACTTCCTCTCAGGCAAAAATCTCACGTATAAATACCCACATTACTTCCCTCACACACACCGCTCACCACACACACAGATTGTCCTATGCTGAGATGCTTAAAAGAATCCTTCCTAAATCTCAAATACCTCCAAAGCCACCTAATGGCAAGACTGATCCTTTGCAGTTACTAAAGCCCACGTCAAAAGCAACATCAGACATCTCATATAAGCCTACATCCAATGGTCCCCCAAGAGCAAAGCTCATTAGGAAAGCATATGCTTCAGTTGTGCAATACACAGCACCCCACTTACCAGGTTAGACAAGAAGAAGATAACAGTTAGTTGCCTATCTAGATCCAGGATTTGCAGTATCACACATGTGCTCAAGTTACTGCATCCCAGGTACCAATATAGATTCTATCATAGTCCATGTGGGTGTAAATGACCTGAAACATAATGAATCTCTTGGAATATGTGTCACAGATATGTATGAGCTTTACATGAGCAGCATTCTACCTTCACCAAGCATGATATCACAGTATGAACATAAAATTATTGATTTTAATAATTGGCTTAGCTTCTGATGCCATTCCAGGGTGATCTAATATCTGTCAGCATGGCAGGACATGGTCAAAAGATCACGTTGCTTTGCCAAGGATGGGTTGCACTTGTCCCCCCCTAGTCTTTTAGTTATTGGCTAAAACTTTATCCACCCACCTTAGAGCCTTGTTTAGGCAGTGCCAAAAAGGCAAAACTGCCAACATAATGAAAAACTCGAAAAGGAACCTTAATGTGTTAATGTTCAATGTTTGGAGCCTGAATAAAAAACAATTCCACACCCTTCATGCCCTCCTTACTCTGGAGAATGTAGACATTTGTGCCATGTCAGAACTTGGTTTAAATGCATACAAAGTACTCTGGAAGTGCAAGACTGCAGTGCATTCCACACATTTAAACTAACAACAGCACAAACTGGGATCAAAGGCAGAGGTGTCTCAGTATATATTAGCAACAAACATACCTCCAGATTTGTTAAACAGGATGATACCATGGAGCTCATTCATGTACGTCACTATAGATAAGGTCTCTCACCATATCATGGCTAGCTACAGCTAACAATCTATGTCACCAGAGTCTCATGACTCTTTCCTAAACCTACTAGAGGTGTTCACCATCCAGCCAAGTACCCTATTCCTTGATGACTTTACCTATCCATCTATAGAATGAAAAACATACACTGCCTCAAACTCACAATCACAATGTTTGCTAGACTATATTGATGCAAGTAGTCTGGAAAAGATAGTGCATAGTCCAATGACAGGATCACACATACTGGATTTGGTACTCACGATCAAGGGAGAGTGTTGCCTCCTAACCCCCCACCCCCGTTTGAGGTTGGATCACAAAGCTGTCTCCTTTGAAGTAAAAATCAGTTTGGAAAAATCCAGCTAAATCAGTAAAAGTTAGGAAATATTCCAAGGCAAAAAATCATCCTTATAAGTAGTAATCTGAAAAATTCAAGGCTCCCCCTAACCTCAAGACCACAGCTGTCTATGTAGAATGATTCACAGAGTCCATATGCAATCCTGTGAATAGCTGCATAGAGACTGCAGTATCTACCAAAAATAAACCCAAAACAAACACTAAAAACAAGCTAAACGGGAGAAATACTCATTTAAACAGGATATATAATAAAAGAAGAAATTCATGGCTAAAATTAGGAACAGCAACTCCTTTAAAGACAAGTGCTTTCTTATACAACTAAATAAGAAAATAGAGGTCTAATTAAGTCCTTCAAGGCCAACTATGAGATCAAGATATACTTACAGACTAAGGACAATCACAAGGCCTTTTTCAGCTATGTTCAGAACCTTAAAGGTAGCATATAGCAGTATTCTAAACTGCTGGTGAGCAGTACCTCTTTCACTGACCATGGTGACATAGCAAAACTACTGGCTGATAAATTCATCTCAAATTTCACCCCCACTCCTCTTAGCTCCAACAAGTGAAATCCCTTGTAATATACTTCCCCAGCTATCAGCAGGGACCAGGTGCTGGCAGCACTCACTAAAGAGAAGAACACAGCCTCCATAATTTCCAACAACATGCCCAGTTACCTCCTGAACAGTCTAAAACATAAACTGTTAGAATCCCTTGAGGTCTCTTCAACCACAGCCTTGAAACAGGCCACATTCCAAATGAATGGAGGACCACAACAGTCACTCCCCTCTACAAGGGCACACTATCAACTGACCCAGGGAACTATGGACCCATTAGTCTAACAAACCTAATATGCAAAGCCATGGAACAAATTATCATGGAAATGATAAACAAGGACATTGGCAACCTAGAGACACTGGACTCATTTCAATTTTTTGTTAAGGGAAGGTTATGCCAACTTAACCTGGTAGATGTTTTTGAGAGGTTTGCCAAGGCAGTCAGTGAGGGTAAAATAGTGCATACTATGTATCTTGACCTGGTTAAGGATTCAGTACAATACCCCACTCAAGCATTGTTGACAAGATGTCTGAGCTAGGTGTAAATCATTACATAACTCACTGGATTGTCATTTGGCTCAGAGACATGACCTAAGAAATCAGGATCCATAAGATCAACTCTACCAAGGGACCGGTCACCAGCAAAGTAAGCCATGGCTCCATGTGGGCCTAGTCCAATTTGGTATCTACTTTTTGGAAGTCAAGGTTAATGTTCAAGGCCTCTGGCTCACCAGGTTCACAGATGACTGTAAATTGGGAGCTATTACATATTCTCCCAGGACACCAACATCTTGTAAGCCATTTAACTTAGAAACAAATGATTGGTGACAAAGCCATGACCTAAAACTCAATGCCAAAAATGCATTATAATGTCTTTTTGGAAACTGTCATCCCAAGTTTATTACTTCATCAATTAAACTCCTCTAACAGTCAACCCAGTGGTGAGAGATCTGGGAGCATATGTAGGCAGCAATCTGATCTTTGACCAACGTGTAGCTGGGATAATAAGAAAAATCATCCTATGTTGCCCAACTTTTAGGTTAGGATATGGCATTCAGGTCCAAGGATGTTACAGTCTACTCAGCCCTTATCAGACCTGTCATTGAATACAATGCCCCCTTTGGCATATATCTAACTAAAAACTTGCAGCAGTTGGAACGCCCACAAAAGTTTCTCACTTGGAAAATTCAAGGCATGAACACCCTGTCCTACACTGACTACCTAAAGACTCTGTGTCTGCATTCAGTCTCCTACAGGCTGCTGAGTGGGAATCTTTGCCTGGCTTACAGGGCTTCCTCAGACACATTTCTGATGGATCCATTGCACATGTGCAAGACAAACAGCACCAGAAAGATTAGATCCTAGATCTGAACATCACTTTTGACATTATCAGAACATGCTGAAGAAACAGATTTGAGTCCCAAAGGGATCCCCACACTATGGAATAGGCACCACATCCATGTAAAACAGTTCATCTCTGAGCCTATTCATCATTCTTGAGCCTATTCAAATGAAACTTTGACAACTGGATGGGAAATAATGAATTTACCCCCTGGTCGGGCCCCCATGTCTCTTAAGGACAGAGGCTGTCAATAAGAAAAGTATTATCCTAACTAACACCCCTCCCTACAAATCCTGAGTTACCTTTCTACTAAAATGCCTCCTGTATATACATCCATGATGGTTAGGACCAAAATGGTTTGGAGTGTGCTGCTAAGCTTGTAAGTCTCCTAGTGAGGGTTATCCTCATAACAAGCTATGAACCTATTCACAATTGAGTAGGAACAATTAATAAAAACATTTATTCTGCAATGCATTTACATCAAAGAAAGCTTCTGAGTAATTCACTATCCAGTTTGGACATCAGACATATATATGGAATCCAAAGTCACAAAGATATGTGCAAATGGTAGAACACAATCATCATCACTTGCACAGGGTGGAGGTGGTGCAGGAGGGCAAGCCTGACACCAAAGAAGTGAGTGTGTGTAGGTAACAAAAAATATGTATTCATTAACTATCTAATTAACAGTGCCAGTAGCAAGACATGTATATCAGTCAGCAGCAGTGTTCAGATAACTTGCGCGCGTGTGTGTGTGTGTGTGTGTGTGTGTGTGTGTGTGTGTGTGTGTGTGTGTGTGTGTGTGTGTGTGCGTGTCCATGTGTGCGTGCATGTGTGTGTGTGTGTGTGTGTGTGTGTGTGTGTGTGTGTGTGTGTGTGTGTGTGTGTGTGTGTGTGTGTGTGTGTATGTGTGTGCGCATGAGGGGGCATGGGTAAGCTTTTGTTGAATGTGTGAGTATCTGCATGAACACAATCAAGCACTGTGCTAGCACTATGCCCTGGTATCTTGGACAGGTGTGAACCATGCATGGTAGGCTAGTCACTTCAGTGTTGCCACCCCCAAACATGAAAACTACCTCTGCCATGAGTTGCACTACTAGTTCCATGGCTCTGGCTAGATGTTGGGGTTCTATCTGAATGTGAGTGATGTCTGCTAGATGAGCCATTATCACACCTACATACTGGACCATGACCATATGGTCTAGCATCGCTGGGTGTGGATACCACAATCATTGATGGAGCAGTGGAAGCAGTGCCACTATGGGAGCAGGATCTTACATGGTCACCTCGGTTAACACCAGACAATGTAGAAGCTCACTGGCCACATGCATGCCAACCCTCTCTACCAGTTGTTCCATCACAAACACTGCCTGATCCAGTGTGCCATTCATCCTGTTCAAGAAGTCACCCACATCAGTCCTGCATGTTAGAATGCACAATCCTTAGTACTTGTGCTATCCCTTTTGAGGTCCTGGTGGAATCTGCATGTGACTTTGTGATGGCCCTATGCATTCACCATGTGGCAGCTACTGACACACTTACATCAGGAAGAGGATTGACAGCAGGCTCTTACAAGAACCTCTAACAACATGCCTGTGTAGCACTTCATCCTTATGATGGCTACAGGGAGGATCAACCAGTTCTGCAACTGGAGTAACTACACTACTCTGATCAACTGTGTTACCATCAACTTGCCCTATGTCTGAGGTCTCTGTATTATGGATTTGTGTAGGCATGCTGCCTGTGTCAGAAATAGTGGCCAGGGATGTTAGAGGCACATCCTCAGTGTCAGACAGGCTGTGTCACCAGACTGTGCATCTTGATTGCCACAATCATCATCAGAGTATACTGATACTCTGACATCAGATGGAAAAGGTTCCAAAGTGCCACTGGCAGGATTATTCCTCTGTTTCAGTCAGTATTTGTTTGTTATCAGAACTACCTCATAGCCATATGTTCTCAGGTAACTGCAGCTATCCTACTTCTTGCCTGTGTGATCATAGCACTGGGTCTGTGTCTTATTTTTGAATATGTACATCCATGACATCCTACTGCATTTACATCACTGACTACCTGCTCCAAAATGTGGTCAAAGGAAGATTTGATACCTCTGTCTCTCTGTAGGAGGAATGATCTATGTTAACATAGTGCCTGAATGACCATTTAATTCTTAGCATAACTGTATGGCATTTTATGGGGTGCAAATGTCTTCGGTGCCATAGTCCTGTATAAGAGGGAAACTAAAAAAAAGCATATAAGTAACCCAAAATGTTTTTTTACCAAAACAAATATATATGAATTTATCCTCCTATCATGTAGAAAATAAATTAAAAAGTAAGGCTCCATATGAGTACACACAGTTTAATATGGATCCCTTCCAGGCAAACAAAATAAAGAAAATGAAAAACAATTGCTAAAATTATATCAGGGGACAACAGTTGTGCAACTCTGCAATACATTTCATCATTAACAAAAATAATGTACACCTTTCAAGGAAAAGTGATAAAACGTTTGTGGGATATCTCATTCAATGGAGGTTAGCCAGGTAAATATCACAGTCTTAACACAATTTTGTGGGCTAACAATGCAAAACCATCTGACCTTGCTAGCTAATAAATAAGGCAACACTTTTCTGCAATAACTGTTCATTTTCCCAGATAAACCGTTCCATTAAATGCCAGGTAACATTCTTTACAAACATTTTTAATAGTCAATGAACAGCTCAAATACATGGCTATACCAACAGCAAGGGAGAAAATGCAGACAGTAAACCAATAGTGGTGTTATAAAATGCAAACCATCAGCAAGGTTAAAATACAGCTGTCTGTAAAAAAGCAGCAAAATACCTTTGCAGCAAGTCAGCTGTTAAATTAGAAACAGGTTTTGAAAGCAAATATCAGAATGGATGTCTCTGGATACAAAGAGTCTTCCCTACTGCAATCCAAGTTCCTTACCTACATAATTACCTTTATATAATGCAGATTCAGCCATGTGAGCACTGTACATATGCAAATGAGTTGTGGACTCATTAGCATTTATGAATTCCACAATCTGTACTAAGATGAAGGCAGGTAGACATGGTGTTAGGATCTACATAATTGCATGCACATGCCCTAAGAGTGTAAGGACAAACATTGAGAATTGTTGCTTGCTAAGGGTTTGCAAGTATGAATAATTAGTCTGGTAGTGAGGACAATCAAGGTTTCACAGTCAGTCATCTTTGATGTACACTAAATGAGGATGTGTTAGGGGAAGAGACTTACAAGAAATTCTGTGAGTACATTGACTGAGTTATGAGAGTGACATCTCTAACATTTGCATGAATTATTTATGACCACACTTTGTACCTCTGAGTAAAATTTGTCTTCAGTTGTAAGGAAGTACAGTACTCATTGGAACAAATATCAAAAACAATGCAAATCACATACCACTCTTGTTAGAGAAGCATAGATAAGATAAAAATTTACAAAATAAAGAGAAGGAAAGAGTTACAGTGTTGCAAATTTTTATTTTATATGGTGTGAGGAAAGATTAGCTAAAATGTTTCCAATATCCCAGGCATCCACCATCTAAGTGCAAATTACAAAGGATGACTTTTATAACTTGGTTCTGTTTCACCTGTAATATGAATTGATACAATGTCACATCTTGAGTATACATAATCTTTTTTCTTCACAATATATATCTGTGTTTTGGCAAATACTGATATTAATCTCAAGTGTGTGTTGTGAGTGCCCTGGTGTTCCGGGGTTCATATTCAGAGATGCTGTTATTTGTGTAAGCATACTGATTTCTAATGAGCATATATTCATATTGCAAGGCAACAAAGTTGAAGAAACATCACAAATGTGCATTTTAACTACTCGTTTCATAATGTTTCATTTTTTTTTTCTTCATCTGCTGTGCACAGTTTCACATTATGTACTCTTGCCTGGACTGTGGACAATACCGAGTGAAGAAATTCCACCTCTGAGCTAGCTACCTCTGTGATACAATGTGTAAGTGGAATGAGCTTAGAGAAAGAGGTCACATAATACAAGGTTCAAATCCAGTTTACAGATATTTTTTTCAGATTGGATTCAAAATAAATATTGACACCCAATGTTAGATGAATAGGCTAAAATCTGTGATAAATGCTAAAAATCTTACCTGTAGTCCATGTAAATTGATGTTACTAGTATGTTGCTGTAAACTCAACTCTTCACATTATTAATAACAATATGTGCTTTTTATGTTGCAACATAAGACATTTTGTGAAGTGTTACATTACAAACGCTGTAACATGAGTAATGTGGGCATATGTGTCATATATATTGGGGAACTTATGCACATCTTGCAATTATTCATCATGACAGTAATATATTTTATTGTAAACTTATATGTCATGAGTAGGTGTGCCAAGAGTTACCCCTTGTCAGTCACTGTGTGCCTCTTTCTGAACAAGTGCCATTACATGAAATCATGATCATGGCATGTAACCTAAATGCTACTTGTGATGTGACAAGCAGATGTGAAAAGGATGAAGGTGTCATGATAATACTGTAGATGTTGTGTTCCTTTAATTGTGCTAGTTTGACATACAAGTTATTTGTTCAATATTTTTTTTGTTTGCCTTTTGATTTTGTGCTCCACTCAGCAGCTGGCAAACACTGTTCATGGCTGAAGGAAAAAAGGAAACATTTAATTTGGCCTGTCTTCTGTAGTGCAAATTTGCCTGGCCCTATTGCATGGCCATCAGCACTCTGGATAGCACTGAGTAAAGAAAATGAACCTCTCAGGTAACTTTCTTTGTGGCATAAGGTGAAACTGAACTGAGTTTAGAGAAAGTGGACAGATGATGCATGATTCAAATCCAGGTTACAGATCATTTTACAGAGGGAGGAGTGAATAAATACTGACACACATTTTGGTATATGATTGTGTTGTTGTTGGAAACTCAACTATCCTCAGTATTACTAACAAAATGTGAGCTGTTGTTTGTCCCCTTTCACATTATTTGGCATTACCTAAAGCACTGATAATGTGTGCTGGGAATTAAAGTTCAGGTGTGACAAGGAGATGTGAGAAGGATGAATGTGTCACTGTAATGCACTTCTTGCTTGGGTCATTGCTAGAGATACCCTTTGATTATTTTAAATTTCCTTCAACTATTTTTTTTATTTTTAAATGCCTTTTACATTTGTGCTCTGCTTGGCAGGGTGCAAAGATGGTTCACGGCCAAAGGAAATAATATGAAAAATTTAATTTGGCCTGCCTTCTGTTGCAGAAATTAGACTGGCTGTGCTGCAAGGCCATCAGCACTTTAAATAGTACTGAATGAAGAAATATTTTCTGTGGCATAAGGTGTAACTGAACTGAGCATAGAGAAAAAGTATAGTTGATGCAGCGTTCAAATCTATTTCACAGATGCTTTTACTGAAGGAGTTAGAATGGCATTTGTCACTACATTTTGTTCAGAAATATGACACAATGCAAATGAGTGTCATAACTATGTCTATTGCATTAAACGTGTCATTAATACTTGTTATATTAGAACAATATAATGTGTATAATGTATGTTAAACATGACAAGGATGATATTTAATTTAAAATGCTCTTGCATAGGTATGATGTACATGATAATTTTGTTATCATTATGACTCGTCACATATCATAAGTATTTGTTTAGGACAGTATGACTTTTGAAACATGTAGGTAACATAAACCACCATTTATTACCCCAGTCATGCAACTGCATGCATCAGAAATGTATTAAAAATAAATACTACCTTTTTACATAGAAATGCAGTCCCATGACTAATAAAAAAGACACACATAAAGGCATATTTTAAGTATATCTCTACATATTCTTACAGCAGTATATCTGTAATTGTCACGTGGAAAGGTAAGTTATCCCATGGTGCTGGCAGTTATTAACCAAAGTTTAAGAATATAACCATTTTTTATCATGGGTTCAATTCTCAGGTGGTACTACTCAATCTTACTATTGTGTAAGTCCATACAGCCAATATTTCACAAGTCATAACATTTTCCTCCAAATAACCATGATTATAACTTACAGCATAAAGCATGATAGTGTTTAACAGTGGAACATGTTTCAGTAGTTTCAGCATCACACATAGCCAAATCTCATTGCCATATTTCACAGCTTCCATACTTTTTGATGTAACAATTGCCAATGTGTCTGGCAAGCCATTGCTGTAATTTCAATAGTGCAAATGCAGTGAGCAAGGCTGTGAGTCTGTGACCAAGCTGTTACATGTGAAATTTGAATTGGGCACCAATTTACAGACATATTTCTAGCTTGACATCTGCAGATGTAGCAGGCAGAGGTAGAAATGGTGTTCCATTAAGAGCAGAGAGGTGGGGTGTTAAGGAGTTCAGGATTAATGTGGCATTCTCTTGTGATGTGCTACAGCTGGAGGCTGCTGCAGTGGGATTATACCAGGGCGTAATATAAGATTGAGGCTTGGAATAGCTTGGCCAAGGTTGTCTCAGTGTAAGTGGCATCTCACACACTGGTGAACGTCATCATCATTACAGTGACATGAAGAGGAGCCAGTGGGACCTCCTGAGCCAATGAGATGGTGAATTTAACACTGCAAACACCTCTCAATTGTTTAAGTATACTGACCATCACCTGTCTATGATATGGCATTAATTACCCAGCCAAGACAGTCATTGTGCTTTCATATCCTTTTTCTTTTCTCTACTGTACAGCTGCAGAAGGGATAGAAAAAAACTGTAAGGAACATCAGGAGAGACAAACTCATCTCAGAGAGGCATGGGGTAAGTATGCATCAGGTTTTAATGCAAGGCAGAGAAGTACTTTCAGTCCACCACTGTATATCATCTTAAGCAGGCATGCCTTAAACTTGATATCAAATGTACATGTATGCTCCAATTGCTCTTGGAAATTGTATTATGCAATGAGTACATCAGCTTATTTGTGTGTGGGTTTATTTCACAGGAAATTACATTATATGTTCTACAAGATAATATTTATAAGGTAGTAAAAACAGTACTGCATGACATTAACAATTACATGTTTGCAAATGTAGTTATTAACTTTGAAAGCATATATCTGATATGGCATAGTCAAATAAATGATTGCATTTGTCATGTCATACCTTGGTGATTAATTGATTGATTGTATGACACTTTAATGGCCTACTATCATATCTGAATGTGGCAAAGGTATACATATTTATTTCTCATATTGGTTTATGTATTTTAATAATAAACTAATGTGACATGCCTTTGATCAAATTAATTATTTTTTTGTTTCCTTCACCCTATCTTTGTTGTTTTGTTTTTCATACATATTTTTTTTTTGCAATTCATTGCTGCTGAAACAAAAATAACCATTAGCATAGGGAGTTAAACCATCCACTGCAGTTTGGCTCAATATTCTTCCACAGGTGGCCATGGTGGCACCAGCACAGGAAATACAGACACCCAGCACACCTAGATAGCAACCTGTCAGCATTGCCTCCACAGCTACTGCCCTACCTGTTCCACCTGTGTCAGGTAACTCTGCCCCCATTGCTGGTGCAGTGACACCCTGTGGGAGCAGTACTAGTGGAGATGGCAATGTTGTCACCTGGTAGCAGCTGACAGGGATAACTGAGTGCATAATGGAGAGGGGCCTCAGTGCCCAAATTGGCAGGTTAAAAAGGTCCTGCATTGTATTGCCAAAATGATGCCACATCCAGCCCTGACCCAGGCAACTAACACAGGAGGCAGTGATGGAAGATCTGAGGGTGAGGAGTAAATTCTCACTGTTCTCAAGCTGGATGTGGATGCACATTAGATGTCCCATACCTATCTTAAATCATGGTGTCCCCAACCTTCTATGTCCCTCACCATCCTTGTCTGTCTTGTATATCCTTTATGTGTGCATCTGCTGCCTAACCTACCCAACCTACCTGACATTCTCATTCCTAAGCATATTCTACAACATTCCTGTCTCTCAAAAAAAAAAAAAAAAAAAAAAAAAAGAAAAGAAATATGGGCATCTGTCCTACAGAAAAAATGCACCCCATTCATAGTGCTCCTCTTTGCATATAAATCATCTTGGCACACTTGATTATGTCCAATTGGCTATACAACATTATTCCGTTGTTGTTACCCAACCCTGGTGTGATGACTCTCCAAAGTCATTTAATTCTGTGTAAAGTTCTACATTTATGTTGTGAAGAAGTGCATAGCTATGGTGCTCACTCACTACAATCCTACAAATTCCTGTATCTTTCCCCTGTGAAGTACCCTCTACTTGTCCTCTCATTTTCACCACTGTCCTATCAACCCCTTTTTCACATGTTTAATCTCATCAAAAAATAGAAGTACACAACACACGTAGCCAGAAATGACCCATCAGAAAGCTTTCACTTTTTGTCCTCAGCATTTTTGCAAAGCTCAGCTTGTAGCTTGAATTGTGACTAAAGGTGAATGCCATTCTAAAACCTTGGCAAAAACTGACCAGTTACCTTCTTACAAATGTGCTTAAATGTGCTGCAGCTTAAAAATACAGAGTAAAGGCACTACTTTGAAAATGTTGCTCAAACAATTCTTAGGATGCTAAATGTGATGATCTGCAAGTTCCTACGTGGTGTGTTGAAATAGTTCTCATGTTTGCAGACTGAAGCTTTTTCATAATGTCAAGGGTTTGATCACAGCTGTATGTCAAAATACTGTTTCCTGTCATTTTGTAATCTTACGATATGTGTAACTTCAAATATGTGCATTTATCTCCAGTTACATTTCACTAGCATGCAGCAAGAAAGCATTTGCAAAACCATTCCATCTTCAACTTGCAGAACATGTAAAACACCCTTATTTTGTTTATGTATTAATGCTGTTTTTGATCTCCTAGCCCTTCTTGCTCCCTACAGCATGAGCATAACAGAATAATAATGAGGACACATCTAAGAGTAACACACCCTAAAGATGGTCCTAAATGTCCTATAAACAAAACTTTTCGTATTTCTCTGTTCATATCTCACTCTCTCTCTCTCTCTCTCTCTCTCTCTCTCTTTCTCTCTCTTTCTTTCTCTCTGTCTCCACCCCTTCCACTTCAGTAAGTTGCCACTCTCCCTTCAATTGCGTTATTTAAACTGTCTGATGTAATAGTTCCTTTGTGGCATTCTGAGATAATGCTCAGATCTTTAGTTTGACTTTTAAATACATTCAAGGGTTCTAATCCAGAAATATGTCAAGCTGTTATCGACTGTTTTTATTAGACTATTTCATGTGCAGCTGTTGCCTAGATACTGTGTTAGTCACCATTATCGTGATTCTGTCATGATCTACTTGATCCCCGTGTCCCTCTACACCTGTTTATATCCCTTCCCCTTTCTATGTCATCCTTCTGTCTCCTCAGCATTTGCTCAATGCCTGGTGCAGAGTACCACCTGTAACTTGGGAGGAATGGAAATACACAATGTATGGCAAAAGTCTCTATCCCCCTCTCCCAGTTTCACTTCCCCATTCAGTGTCTTCATGTTTTTGGCAGAGGTTGGCATTGTGCAACAGTTGTGAGTGATGGTAAATGTCATTTCATGTCTTATGGTAAAAGCTGAAGATTTTAATTTTGGCCACACTAACATTCTTCATTTCATGCCATATCTGGAATAAGAGCCATAATCAAAACTCCTAATGATGTGGACAGCCTACAAAAGGGCCTCACTGAGACAGATGCCTGGTGTCAAAGCCATGGCCTCAAGCTCAATGCCAAAAAGTGCATTGTCTTCCCTTTTGATAAAATCTCTGTACCCATGAACTACCACATAGGCAGTAGTCTACATTACATTGAAAGTGTGATAAGAGACCTTGGGACACAGGTGGACAGTAGTGTCTCCTTTTGATAATCACATCGCCACAGTAGTCAGGAAATCCTTCTACATGACACACCTCATCACAAAAGTTTTCTCATCCAGGAAAAAAGAGGTCATTGTTCCCCTCTACTCATCACTCATTAGACCCAATATAGAGTACAACACCCCTTTTGGTATGTACCTCACAAGACATCTACAACAACTGGAAAAGCCGCAGAAATACCTCACAAAGAGGATTACCGGCCTCAAACAGATGCCCTATACAGACCATCTAAAAAATCTCCAGCTTTACTCCGCCGCATATCACCTACTCAGAGGTGATCTCTGCCTAACATACAAAGCTATGTCAAACCCAGAGCTGTTGGACATGTTCCACTTAAAGACATCCCAAGCCCTCCGAGCTACATGCTCTAGGGACCTAAACCTTGTCACCACAATAAACAGAACATGCTGGAGGGATAGATTCCTGTCCCAGAGACTTCCTATACTCTGGAACAAACTACCTATCTATATCAAACGAAGCTCCTCATTAGCACTCTTCAAAAAAATCTTGATGATTGGATGGGAGATAGGAAATTCACCCTGGGGATCACTTCTGTGGCTCTGCTTGACAGGGGCACAGGAAAATAATTTTCTTGGGTGGTGAAAGCCAGGGTACCATTTGGCTAGGCTTATATAGGCCCTAGGGCCAATAGCCTAGTACCTACCTATGAACCTATGAACCTATGTGCTTACCCTACTGCACTATATAAATACAGCCTGATATTCCTATTGTGGGACAGTTTCTGTAGCACATGCATTGGGATGACAGATGTCATGCACACCTCATGGGATGTTAACCTCTCCTTACAATGCTGAAGGCTGATGCCCTCATTATTCCTTGCTTGAATCTGTTGTCAGTGTCCCTTCAAATGTGTCAGCTACACTTAACAAGTCTTGAATTCCTATGTGTTGAGTTGAGATAATTCTCTTGTCTGTACACTTTTATTTTATACTATCAAGGGTTCACATCCAGACATATGTCATACAATTATCTAATGTTTTCAAACATTAATATTATCTGTGTAAGTGTGCTGCATATGTTGTCATACAACAGTATCCTCATTATGTCCTCATCATAATTCCACTCGTCTAGACCAACTTCCTCCATATTGAGAATACTTTATTGTACACAGCAATACATCTGAATTGTACAGAGTTTCAAAGGATGTACACATTTTTACATGTTAATGTTTCCCTTGAGAATATCTTGAGAGCCATTGACAACTGGAGGCAGAAGGAAAAACATAGATCTGATTATGAAGATTTATATAGGTCAGAAAATACATAACACAACACAACTATGTATAGAAATGAACTATAACATGATCTTTCAGTATGTCTTTTTGTGTGTATCATTGTCTCCAAATGTCTCCCCTATTCCCACCCCTTCAGTGTCATCAAATAAACCTCCTTGATTCAGTACTGTTTATGTAAGCCGTGTTTCCACCAGCATTAATGTGCTAGGTCCCTCATGTGTTTCATAATACACTTATATTGTGCATATAAGGAATGAAGGACTGGAACTGTCATGACAAATGTGTAAATCATGAGGCATGAACCATGGCCATAACACATAACTGTTCTGTATTCCATCATATTCAGACATGGTTGTTATGTGTATACTGCTTATTTGTATGAAGGTTGGCATGGAGATCCAGAGACAACTGCTATTTCCTATTCTAAGGTCAACATCTGAAGATATGATTATACATGTGCCAATAATTTGCTGTCTAGTGCTTCAGAGAGAGAGAGAGAGAGAGAGAGAGAGATTAAAAAAACATTTACCAAAAATAATTATGTGAATATTTTGTACAACTTCTGGATGTGTTAACAGAATTTTGAAACAAAGGTATCTATTTGCATTTCACAGTGATGATGACTTAGTTAATTCAGTCTATTAATGTATGTCTACATTCCAGTGGTTACACTCACAATTTTGTTACAATGGTGTGTAACCTTTTCATGCATAATCCATCACTGTTATTTAGAAGTGCAATATCATGTTTGTGAAGTGTCTGTTTGAATTGTCAGTGCTCATTGTGCAAACATGAACCAAGACAACTGACAGTGACATAAAAAATGGTTAATATTTGCATGCAGTCTTCCCAGTATGAATTGCCGTGAATGCTTGTTTGACAAACCACTGTTTTACAATTGTGATTATCAACACCCCATACTGTAAAACAGCTAGATGTCATTCACATTAATGCACTTGACATGAATGACAGTATATAGATGTTATCAGAGAAGCCTGTAATTACATGGGTCAAGCACAGTGCTATTATGTTGTGTTCTTTCTAGACACATACTTTTGTCCCAAGAACTTTGGTGTATGGTAGCTGATGTTCAAAACTATGAAGTCGTAATACTCACAAATGTGCATTTTCATATCTTCTAAGTCCGAGTTTTCCTGTGATGCATGAGATTCACACTGTGTTTTCTATATTGCGTAATTAGTAAGGTAGGTGGTTCATATCTGACAGTGGTGAACTTGTGTGTGTGATTCTATTATCAGGTAAGTAAAACTTAATCAGCAGATGTACTGTGTCCACTTCACTTTGGAGCAAACTTTAACTTTGGACATTACTTCCTCTGCACATTACCCACTTTTAATGCAAACATCTTCTCTGCAACACACTGATGACATCAATCTGTCTAAAGTGAACCTTCTCCCCTTAATAATTTAACCTTTCCTGTGGTACGTGTAGTTAATACTGAGTTTCCTAGATTGTCTAACCAGATAGTTACAATTAGTGATGAACTTGTGCATGTGTCTTAAATGTCAGGTACATACAGCTTCCTCAACAGACATGCTTTATCTGCTTCCATTCAGAAGAAGACTTTAAACTGGGAGAAGGCTCCCCATCCACTTTTACTACAAACATCTCTGCAAAACACTGATGAGATCATCCTTTCATAAGTTCTTTCTCTCACTATAAAAGTCAGAATTCTTGTGTGGCACTTGTGGTTAATAGTGTGTTTTCTAGATTGTGCAACTTAATACATTGGGGGGTCAAAGCCAACATTGCTTAAATAGTGAGACTGTGTGTACTGCCATGTGCAATTGACTCAGTAACAATAACCATTATGTAAACTTCCACCTAGAAGATGTATTATCAATGGCAGAGGACTACCTTATAAATTTCTATTATCCACAGGCAATATGTGAGGTAGTTCATGTTTTGGAAAACAAATGATTACATCATGATTTCAAAAATGAACTATATCACATTTGTAGTATGGCTTGTCCGGTGGTGCAGGCTATTGATACTGTGTTCTTGCATAAATAGGTAGTTGGTTTGAATCCCTCAATGACTGACTACTGTGAGTGTGCGTTTGCCTATCATGCTGTGTAGAGAAGGCTTCTAATACATAGATGCTATGTTGCTGTATAGTGTTATTGTGGTATTCTATCGTTTTCTTTCCTTTTTAGCATAACTGTCACTCTATTAAACAATGGTAATGTCATACATTCAATGTACACTGTTGCAGTTGTACATCAGCATCTCATGCTGTGTGTGATTCATGCAATGTTCTGTACCTTGTGATCTTAGGTAGTTAGTTCAAATCCAGTCATTACTCCTTAGGCTTACCTGTGTCAGTATGACTGTGAAAGTACATGTAAGCAACAATGTTGTCACCCATCTAGCTGCTGTGTAGCTATATAGCTGGGGAATCTGTTTATTTTTCACAGAACAATGCTTTATTTGACACCAATGATGTCATTTGATGACATTTGGCTTTCCTAAGAGAAACACTAGGGTTTTTCCTGTAGCATGAGGAAATTAAACAATATTCTGCGTACTGTTGCCTTAGCAAGACAGGTGTGAATCTGTGATTATCCACACATTGTGTATAATTGTCATTCTACTATCACAGTGATGACTGTGTTACATATCACATGTGTTTGTGTATATCTAACATCAGGTGATGTTGTGTCACAACTAAACCTATAGAAACACTTTTTTAAAGAAATTGCAGGCAGACATATCCCTTGAAGCAATCAAAGGATGTCACAACTTCAAATACCCAAATATGTCATAGTTTTAGCAAAAATTGCACTGTGATGCATTCCTTCTTCTCAATATTATATTTCTTCTGTCATCACCTAGTCAGGTGTTCAAAACCACACTGACTGTAAGAATTGTTTGTCTTTATGCATGAATTATATTCACAACTGTTATAATATGTACAGTTACAGTGGGAGTAGCCTCCCCATCTCTTTTATCTCTTACAAATTGGTAGCAACACAATCACATGATGCAATGACTTCACATAGATGGAGTCTCACAGCTGTGTTAAGTCTACCATTGTGACACATGTGATTTGTACACATCATTAGTCGGTGGACTTACATAGCATGCTTTTCAATTCCAGCAAAGTGCACCATTATATGAATGCACTGATGTTACACAAACAAAGTTTCTAATTATTATTTTCAAGTTTTACTTTGGACAAAGAAATATACACTCACTTTGTAATTTCCTGTCAGTGAATCAGTTGTTCTGTGAATGTCATGGCATGAGTGCTCCTGTGGTATATACATTGAGTAATGCCTTGTATAGCATATCTACACAGATAGTGGGTGCAAGGTTGGCATAATGGTTAAGTGTTTACCTTATACACACAAGGTGGAGGGTTTTATTCTCACATAGGGTAATTTGCTAGACTTAAATGGCTCACAAGGGTAGTTAGCCTACTACTAAGATATGAAGCTAGACCGTGGCTCAGTTCTGAAGCACTGTGTATGCAAAACAACATTAACAGTTTAATTGGACAAGGAACATTGATATTGCACTGTCACATTAACATAGTTACCACTTTCTCATTATTCTGACAAATTAATAGTGTACAAAATATCAGCAAATGTTGTTTCTTGCTTCACACATTATTTTACTTGTTTGTGACAAGCTCTATTGCTTTATCCTGTGGCAGATATATGCACAGCTCTGTAGAGTGCCTATTATAACAGGCAGGGGATTGATTCTGGTAACATCTGTCTGTCAGATAACTGTGTCAGACAGGAGTGACTTAGACAAAGAAAGTTTTTATGGAACAGTCAGAGAGCCACAGTTTTAAGGCATCAAACTCCAAGATAGGGGATCCATACCCATTACAATAGGAAATTATTGTAATCCCTTCAAGTGTGTTCTTCATGACACAAACTGCATGCCTATTTCTGAGCATCAAAGGTTGATACCCAGCTTTAATCTGTTTTGGCATGTATTTAAGTCTGTTGTGTCTTTCTGCTTTTCCCGGTTAGGGGCCGCCACAGTGGAACTCTGGTCCGCTAATGATTGGCAGTAGATTTTTACGTGCTGAGTTGCCAGCCCTGATGCACAACCTTCAATGAAGGTACATCCATTCATGCATGTCTCCAGACAGAAGACGGTCTTACTGAGAATCGAATGGGACAACGTCTTACTGTCAGGCGACAGTGCTACCGCAGCACCACCACCGCAGTTCTCATATTTAAGTCTAGAAAGATTAAAATGTTTAATGTGCCATTGATTGTTCACAGGTATGTCTTCCTCCAAACATTTATGTATTTCTGTAATTCTTTTCTTTTCTTTGCACTAAAGTGCATTATAGGACATGAGGGCTTACCTAACATTTTCTACTCCATAACATGATGGAAGCTCATCATAGAGTGTTATTGGAATTGTATTAGGGTACTTTCCTGTGTGTTTGTATTGTTCACATGCTGTTATGGCAGTGCTCATTGTAATTTCTTGTGAGCATGTCCAGTATTATCATGTAGTAAGTGCGTTCCATTTACAAATGGAGACCATGAGCCAATGAAATGCCATCTGATTTGTGTTATCATTTGTTATTATATTACTGTTTAGGATTTATATGAAAATACAACACATGCTTGTCTAATACATGTTTTAAGGTGATATACACCCTTTCTATGGTTGTCACATGACAACAGATAGGAAGAAAATGTACCTTTCTGATGTGCATGACACAGCTGTAGGGTCTATTTCTTTTTGTTTTTACATTATGAAGCAGTTAAAACAGCAGTACTGTTGGTTATTATACATACTGTATATACATATCAGATTTAATAACTGCAGTCTATGAAAAGAACCCCTAATTTAAAGACTGTCCATCTATCTCAACTCAGCATGTTATTAACATTTATATCACATTTACTCCCTTTGTTACACTGTTGCTTTATGTCCCTCTCATGACCTTTGTTAGCATGTCTGTTTTTATTTACGTGCATGGGTCAACAATTATGAATACGATTAATTATTATTACGTCAATATGGAAGTATTTATGTTTTAAGACACTTATTTGAGAGTTAAGTGCATTTGACTTAACTCTCTGAGTATATTTTGCCCATTTACCCCCACCCTCTTATTTTTGCACTAATACCATTGTATTCTGTGTACATTCCCCCATTAACATCCAGTGCATATTAATTATTTTAGTCACCTTTTCCTTACTTTGTATAAACTGTCTGTGCGAGCTTGAGTATTAGGTTTGTCTACAGGCAAGCTGTTTTGTTTATATTGTGTACTTGTGCTTCCCTGCACCTTTTCATGTCTGACGGTACTTCTGCTGGCCATGAAAAGGTGCATATAAACGTGTAAGCAAGATTAGCAGCATGCATATTCAATGAGCACTGCTGCGCATGGCAGTAATGTGTTTAAACTGTGTAGGCTTTGCGAGAAGCCTAAATGATTGTTAATGGATCCCTGGTAAAATATGAATGGACTTATTTTGTGTCTTGAATTTGCTTCCTATATGCACAGTAACAATTTTGTATCTGTTTTGTTCTCTTGGTGAGTTTTTTGTGCTTAAATGCTTTATGTGAACTGATCAAAAGTGTAGTTAGGGTGGGGTGAAGAGGAGCACTGCCTCTGAGTTAGGGGGAGCAATAGGCCAAGCCTGATCAGTCTTTTGCACATACAGACATTTATAAATAAATAAATAAATAACAGATATACACACACACACACACACACACACACACACACACACACACACACACACACACACACACATGTGTGTGTGTGTGTGTGTGTGTGTGTGTTTTTGTACTGCAGGTTCATAGGTTCATATGTAAGTACTAGGCAAGCTGCCCTTGTGGGCCTTTTTAAGCAAGGCCATTTTAAGCATAGCCATTTTCACTTTTTGTGCTTAAAATGATCTATCCCATTTGGTTGTAGATTGGCCTTACCCATCCAATGGTTGATAATTTTATATTACCCCTAATGAGAATAACTGTGATCATACCATAGAAAATTTGAAAGGACCCATGCATAGGATAAAACATTTAGGAGCTGCATCTGCCCATTAGTATAGAGGGGTCAGTCCTGGGGTAAATGTTCTATTTTCCATCCATAGATCTATGTTGTACTTGGACAGGGAGGAACTTTGTTTTATGTGGAAGGAGAGTCTGTTCCATAGCATCTGCATCCTCTGCAAAATATACCAGTTTCTCTAAACCATTCTGTTGATGTTGCAGAAGAAATTCAGATCCCTAGATTGAGTATTTCTTATGCCATTTGACTTGCAGATGTGTAGCAAATCCATCAGTAATGGGTCAAAGGATGCCTTCAATGCCAGATATAGATAATCTTTTATCAGTCTGTAAGATACCATGTTTAGTGACAGGGCTTTGAGTCAGCCTGTGTAGGACATGTTGTTTAGCCCTTGTATCCTTTTAGTGAGGTATGTCTGTGGCGTTCCAGTTGTTGCATGTGTCTGGACAGAAACATGCCAATGGTTGCATTATATTCAATGACTAGCCTTATGAGGGCTTAGTAAAGGGGGGCAATAACATCCCTAGATCTAGACACAATCCCTTTGTTTATAAGCTGTGCAATATAGAAGAACTTTCTTACAAGAATAGACATATGTCGGTCAAAAGTTAGGTCACTGTCCACATCCCAAACAATTGGGTCAGCTCTTAGAGGTGTATTGTCAATGGTATAATTCTCTGGAGTAGGTGACTTCCCAAAGGATACAATAATGCATTTTTTTACATTATTGTATCCTGTCAGACCATGATTTTGACACCAGTTATCTATTTGAGACAGACCTTTCTGCCAGATGGATAAATCATTTGGGGTAGTCAATGACTGCTCCTAGCTTGCAGTCATCTGCAGACTTAGTCAGCAAGAGCCCTTTAGTATTAGCTTTTACTTCAAAAAAGTAGATGTCAAGCAAGAGAGGTCCCAGCATAGAACCCTGGGGGACTCCACTGGTGACTGGTCTCTTTTTGGTGGTGACTTCCCCTATTTTGATTACCTGTGTCCTATCTGTGTGCCAGCTGGCAATCCAGTGGGTGACATAGTGGGTTTATTCCCAGTTTATTTCACTTTTCTACTATATCTGAGAGGGAATTGTGTCAAAGGCTTTGGCCAGGTTGAGGTATGTGGTATTTATCATTTTGACTTCATCCATTGCCTTGGTGACCTTTTCAAAAAAATCCACCAGGTTAAGTAAGCATGACCTGCCCTTGATGAATCCAAACTGAGATGGGTCTGGTGTTTGGAGGTTCCCTATGTCATGACTGATTAATTCTATAATAAGCCTTTCCATGGCTTTGCATATGAGGCACATCAGACGTATGGGTCTGTAATTGCCTGGGTTTGTGGACAGCACCCCTTTTGCAGGGGAATGAATGTAGTTGTTCTCCATTCACTTTTTACAAAACCTGTATGGAGGCTGAGATTAAACAGTGCTGTTAGGGATGTGGCTAAATCATGCTTCATGCTATTTAAGCTGCATCCTGGGATAGTGTCAGGTCCTATCAGTGCAGTACTTTTAGCTTTTGATAGCACTTTTAGGATTTGGTCTTGAGTGATAACTACAGGTGAGCCAGTTCCAGGTGTATCTTGAGAGACAGATGGAGGGAAGAGAAGGGTAAAAAAGAGCTAAATTTATCAGCCAGTACGTTAGCTATATCTTCAACCAGGTCTACATGATAAGACCAAAAAGCCACAATTTCAAATCCCACAAGACCGTGATGAAATTGCTGAAACCTCACATGAATGAACACCTGGAACACCAACAAACAAACTTCAGGTAAATAACCACATGTCTGTAACAAGAAAACAACAAAAAGCTGTAAGCCATAACAAATTAAACCCACCCATGTGAGAGGCTGTGCCCCCCATAACTCTCCTTACTAAATATACCAACTCTGAGATCTCACTACAGTGGGGAAAGGACAAAGTTCACTATGAAGGACAAGTGGTTACTTACCCGGAGTTGTTCATCAGTGTTCCGGGTGTTCATTCAGGTAAGGTTTCGGCAATATCATCTCAGTCTTGTGGGATTCAATATTATGGTATTTCTAGTCTTATCAGGTAGACCCCTTCAGCTTCGGTGTAGGTAACATTGCTCACTATCGGCTCAGTGCATTGCTGCATTGTGTTTTTGAGATTACAAACATAACTAAAAACTGCCTCGTGATTGTTTTTGGCTTGACTAGCTATTTTAACATCAAACTTAGCTTTGGTGGATTTTATTAAGTTCCTGAGTTATTTGTATATTTCAGTAACAAGGGTTCTAACATTCTGAGAATTACTCTGCTTACTTTTGGTCAATTTATTTTTCTTTTATGATAGTGCTTGCAGATATTCTGGTTCCACCATGGGGGCTTAGGTTTGCCCTGCATTTGTTCCTATGGGGGACAGCTGCATCTATGTTTACATGCTGGAATAGTGTGGTGGTGTACATTTCTGTGTATTCATTGAAAGTAAATGGGTTTGGTGGGAGCATGAAGCTTGCCAATATATCACTTGGGAGTACCTAGATTTTCTTAAAGAAATTTCTAAAGTTACCTTGGGGAGAAGGGATCTCTGATTTCAGTTTTGTTTCGAATGAGACTGTTTTATAGTCAGACCTAACAAGTGATAAAGATATGCAAGGGGTGAAGCAAAATGCTCCCATTTTAGTAAGGACAAGATCCCATATGTTGTTCCCTGTAGTGTGCACGTTTGACTAATTGTTCCAGTGCATTTCTGCTGATAAAGTCCAGGAATCTCTGTGCTTGTGCACTAGTGTTTTTTTTAAACAAACCAACAAATAACAAGAGGAATTCCACCTTGTGCTTTTTAAACAAGAAACATATTTATTAAATCACCACATATGACATAGGCGATCATACATTTATATAAATGAAACAAACCATATTAATATCATTTTAGTTGCAAACATTATACATTTATTTATTTTACATTTGTTAACTGGGTAGAGTACGACTGGGCAAGTAGAGTCTTGCTGGGCAAGTAGCCCATTTTCAGCAGAGACCTGGGGAGATAAGCTCCATAACAATAGTATAAAAAGATTACAAAACATTTTAAAAGATTTACAAACAATATACAAAATGTTTGACAGTTGCCAACAATCACAATTTACAAAAAGGTGAATGTAAAACAGAAAACATTATGTTTCTTAAGACTTATTACAGACAGTAATATGAAACTCATTAGATATATAACTAAAAACCATTGTGGTATTTTCATTTGGTAGACGTAAGACAAGAAGATAGCAAAATAGAAAACATTTGATTGAAAGCATGAGGAAACTACCCAGGAGTATTACATGAGCATAGCCATTGTTGAGTAAGGTATTCCTTTAGGAGTTTTTTTAAGCTGTGATGATCTGCGTTTTTTTATGATATTCTGGGGTAATAGGTTCCACTGTTTGGCTACTTTGAAGGATAAGAGAAAGTCACCAAAGTAATTATGGGACTTAGTTACCTTAAGTATAAGATTATCAGATGATCTAAGGGTCCTGGGGTTGGTATTTAGTTGCACTAGGTTGGGGAGTGCAGGGCAGTTTTCAGGTTTGTGGATAATGGAGTGGGCAGTGCTGAGCTGACTGAACAATAACAGACTGGGAAATTCAAGCCAGTGTAGTTTTTGAAGAGCAAGGCAATGATGGGTCCTGTTGGGTATATTAGCAGCAAATGTTGCTGTTTTGTTATAACAGGTATCAAGAAGATGTAAAACAGACTTCTGCAGGTTAGTGAAAAGTTGAGAACAGTAGAGAAGAGTAGATAGGAGATGGGATCTGGCTAGTCTGGCATTTTGAGCAAGGTAAGGTTTTGCCCTATATAGAGCATCAAGTTTGATGTGAACTTTCTTTATTGTGAGTGATATGTGTTTATCAAATGTTAGGTTGTTGTCTATCGTGACAACAAGTAGTTTTGTTTGGTTAACTGGTTCTATTATAATGCAATTAGTAGAGTAGATGGAGAGAGGAGGTGGTTTTGCTTTGGATTTCCTGTTAGAGAAGATCATTAATTTTGTTTTGTTTGGGTTTAGGATGAGTTGAAGTTCATTTAGATAATTTTTAATATCTAGAAACAACTTTTGCAGTTTATCTTGGAGTTCTTGAGGTGTGGGGGCAGAGCAAATACGAATAGCATTGTCAGCATATTGAATAATAAAAGCAGATTTAGTGGCAATGTTTAGACTATTTGTGAATATAATGAAAAGGAGAGGGCTAAGGATGGAACCCTGAGGAACCCCGATGGAGACTGGGAGGAGTGTGGCGTGTTTATTATCCTATTTAGTTAACTGTTGTCGATTAGTTAGGTAGCTAAAGAACCACTTGAGAGCTGTAGACTTGAGGTTGAATGAGGCTAGTTTGTTGAGTAGTAGTTGGTGGGATACAGTATCAAAAGATTTGGACATATCAAGGAATATAGTAGAGATAGTTGTCCATTGTTTTTGAGGAGGTTGATGTAATTAGTGAAATTTATGAGGGCTGTGGAGGTATTGTGTTTTGGACTGAAGCCACACTGTGAAGTAGATAACTGGTCATTTGTAGTGAAGTGGTCTAGGAACTGCTTGTGGATACTTTCTCTAAGATATTTTTGGTGATACATCACAAACCAAGTTGTCATAAGTATAGTTGCAAACATTATAAATCACTTATAATCTATTGGTGGTGTAGTTTTCCCAGCCTATAGTTGGATAGTTTATATCACCTAGGAAAATGGTATTGGGTTTAATACTGAGTGATTCTAGTTCCTACAGATAGGTGTTGTAGCTTTCTTTTGTCATATAAATATATAAATAAATGCTAGTACATAGTTGTCAAAACTGAAGTGCTGTAGTGCTCTGTGTGTGGTAGAAACTTTAAAACTTTATAAATTTTTGCTCTTCAACTCTGAGGATATTTTTTGAATGATGCCAGATCAGGTGTATGGTGTCAGACACAGAAACAGTTAGTTACACCTCTTATATAGAGTTATCCCCAAATTCTTGACATTTTTAACATGCAGGTTGTTCAAAACTGTTTTCCCCAAATATAACTCAAGAGTGTAAACACAATCCCCCAAATTCTGCAAGCCTTGCATGGCGTGCAGGATTAGTGCAGGAGCTCCAGCATGCAATATGTCTGCCATGCGATCCAGGAATAAACTGTAGGGGCATGCACGAGTGCTCCTGCACTAGTCCTGCATGGACTCAGCCTCTGTATGCAAATTACCCCATTTGCAGGAGAAATCCATGCAAATGAGGTGAATTTGCGATCCAGGAAGCTGGAAACTGGTGCAAGTCTAGTGTAATGTGCAGAAATGTACTCCACCAGTAACGGAGTACATTTCTGCAAATTACAAAACGGAGCCATGACAGCTCCAAATAAAGGGTGGATATCATGTATAAAGCATGCCACTTGCCAACTATAAGGCCATTAGCACAGAAAACACTTGGAAAAAAAATCAACTTTAATTTTTTTAGCCGATCTCGGCTGTTTAAGCGTAGGGCAGCAGCACACAAACGGGATCAGGGAGAAAATAAGAAAATAAACCTACAATAAGCATTCTAACTAAAATCACTATTCTGCCATTATACTCAATGGCAGGCAGAAGACAACATGGCCAATGAATACTGCTTGCTAAGGGGGGAGGCTCAGTGTGGGACATGTAACTATGCATTAGCAGGCAATCCTATGAAAATGAGGGGAATGATAGTGAATCACAGATTTTCCCTGCATGCTAGTCAGTTCCCAACAGTGTAAGAGCAGGAATAGCTTGGTGCAAGCCTAGGCTTTAGCTGACATTATAGGGGGGGGGGGGTGTCAGGCATACTGTAAGTGGATTGGAGCCTTGTGGCTTGGGTTTTCTCCAAGCTTAGAAAAGCTAAGCAAGGGGGTGTATCTGAGGTTGCCTAGCACTCTTTACATTGCCTAAGTGGGTGTGCATGCCGCACACCGGGTTTTAAAGGAAAAAAAAAAAGTAAACCAGAAAATAGCAGCTCTGTGCACATTTGAGTACTGTGTTTGTGCGGTGTGCCCCCAGGATAAAACAGGAATGCAATGGGAAGGAAAAACAGCAGTAGGAAGGTAGTCTAGGAGATCTAGCATAGCTGGCAGGTGAAATGCATCAGAATCAGCTAATTACACAGGCAGCAGACGAGCCCAGCCAAGAACACTACTATAAGTTACGCAAACACCTTTCCCTCTGTTTTTTTCCATACTCTACACCACCGGTGTATACAAGCAGGGAAGTTTTAACAAACAAAACAACAAAATGATAGGGGCTGCAATAGTTATCATACAACATATGCAAGAGGCTGAGGGTGGTGAGGATGTGAATGCTGTCGACCAGCCCACAGTGAGGAGACGGAGAAGAGTGTACAGACCCAAGGTAACCTACCAGGGGCTACATGAGCTGGAGATAGTGGAGGGCTATAGGGTGGACAGGGACCACTTGCAACAAATTGTTGAGCTGTGATGGCCACACCTGACACACAGAACTAACAGAGGGGAACCCATCCCAGTGGATACCAATGTACGTGTAGGCCTAAGAATACTAGCTAAAGGTACCTTCCAAAGGCCAACTGGGGATATAATGGGGGATCTCACAGGCATCAGCATCCAGGGTACTTTACCACTTCCTAGATGCCATGTCAGCACATGCCGGTAAGCACATATATTTCTCCAACACCCATGAGGCGTTGGCCAGCAATATACAACTGTTCCACCAAATAGCAGAATACCCTGAGGGAGTTAGTGCTATAGACTGCACGCACATATGTGTCAAAGCACTACCCAGTGAGCGGGGTAGGGTCTACATCAACCCACAAGTGCTTCACCTCTATCAACTGCCAGGTCGAGTGTGATGCCCAGGACATAATAATGAATGTCTGTGCTGGCTGCCCTGGAAGCTATCACAATTCTGACATCTGGCATCTGACACATCTATACCAGAGATTTGCCAATGGGGACATCCCTTATGGTCACCTAGTGGGGGATACTGGTTACGCACTGGAGCCATGGCTGATGACACCCATCAGAAATGCGCACACACCTGAACAAGAACTCCATAATGAGGCACACACATAAACAAGAAACATAATTGAGCATGTGTTTGGGATGCTCAAATCATGGTTGCAGTGCCTGGACACATCCAGTGGAGCCTGGCAGTACTCACCAGCTACATGTACCCAAATTGTCATCGTATGTGCCATGCTACACAATATGATCCTGCAGAAACAGCTGCAGCAGGAACAGCATGGGGCAGGGCCACACAGCCCCCCACCATTGCCAAGGCCTGCACAGGCAGAGAGTGAGTCAGAGGAGGAACAACCTGAGCCTGCCCAGTAGGCAGAAGGAGGCATGCCCAGTACGCCCTGGCCTTGGCAAAGAGGCAACACATAGCACATACACTGACACAGAAGGGACCCAGGGAATGACACATCTCTCTGACTCACACATACAGTAAAAGGGATGACAAACATGACACTACCTGTGCTCAACTACGTGTAGGGAGTGTACTATGTGCATCCGACATAGGCAGCCCTGCAGCACCACCCACAATACTGGGACACCCACAAGGTAAGTCACTCAACCTACCAATTGCCGAATGGAGTAGAATGTGTTGTTAACTGTATCTATGGTATGGATGTGAGCAGGCAAGGGAATTGGGTGGCTGAATGTTATGCCAGCAGATATTAGACACCTATAGTGGCACCATGATATTTGTAACAAATACTGGTGTCACCATAGTAGCCAGTACTACACAGGGCGACAAAACCCACTACAGGAAATATGCTGGGCGATATGTGTGTCCATATGACTCACACATGCCAGTCAGGGAGGTTCATATACTCAACAACAGTCTCATCTAGCAGGAGAGGTCTAGATAAACATAAACAAAGGCTGTGCTATGGACTCTGAATGATGCTTATGGGTACCCCCCCCAGGCCTATACAGACAGACTACAGCAGGTCAGGCAGTGGGATGTTTGTTCTGAAGTGTAGGAAGTCAGAAACAAACATGTAGGTCAATCAAAGCTAAGACCTGTAGTACACTGATATGCCTCTAGTCAGCATGATAGGTTAGAATATAGAAGGAAATGGAGTACCTGACATACCAGTACAGTCATAGCAGATGTGTACATGTCAGGTGTGGCCCCCCAATCCTGTTTAGAAATGTAGTAACAGTCAGGTGTGCCCCCACAATCCTGTGTATAAATGTAGTAACAGTCAGGTGTGCCCTCCCCAATCCCATGTAGAAATGTAGAAACAGTCAGGTGTGCCCTCCCAATCCTATGTAGAAATGTAGTAACGGTCAGGTGTGCCCTCCCACTCCTATGTAGATATGTAGAAACAGTCAGGTGTGCCCCTTCCCCCAATCCAGCATAGAAATGTAGTAACAGTCAGGTGTGCCCCTTCCCAACCACTGTGTAGAAATGTAGAAACAGACAGATGTGCCCCTCCCCCAACCCTGCGTAGAAATGTAGTAACAGTCAAGTGTGCCCCCTCCCACAATCCTGTGTAGGAATGTAGAAACAGTCAGGTGTGCTCCCCCCAACCCTACTTAGAAATGTAGTAACAGTCTGGTGTGCCACCCCACACCTATTTAGAAATGTAGTAAAGATCTGGTGTGACCCCCAATCTGATGTACACACATCATAACAGTCAGGTGTGCCCCCTACAACCCTATGTAGAAATGTAGTAACATGTATGTTTAGGTACAATACCAGTGGAGCACAAATGCACACTGGTGGCCAAGGTAGCAGGATAGGTTGTAGCATCTGCACAATATGCAGGTATGTGTGTGTTAGGTTGGTGTGTGTTTCATATTGTGTGAGAGTGGTCAGTATGTATGCATGTTGAGGTAAGACCCGGTGGCCATTGCCGACTACTGCTGATGACAGGGACAAGTCCTCACAACTGAAGTGCCAAAGACAATACCCTCCAGTATGACACATGCTTGAAGTAAGCCATTGTAAATATATGGTGGTAATATGTGGCACCATCTGAAAGACTGACATGGCATGGCTGTTGAAATTGATATACAAACAGTATACAGGGGGAAGTACCCCAGACATACAATATACATATTGTGTCACTGTGAAATGGAGACACCATTGAAATTGTACATACAGGTATGCATCACATTATCTGGTCCTGTAGTAGGTGATACTGATGTTGTCTGCCCGAACATTTGCAGATCACAAAGGAGGTAGGACTGATGTATTGGGAAACAGCTGATGTACCTGCACATACCAGCATAACTGGAATGCCCAATGCATATCTGTGTGTCAGATGCAAGTAGTGTCCATAGCACACATGCACCCAGCTCATGCAAACACCACCTACAGGCACCTCTCTGGTTGTATCCCTGCTGTGGAGAATGGGTACAATATGACCCCACATGTTTATGGCAATAGCGAATTAATGCAGCATGCAGTGCAGGTGTCCCATGCAGGTGTGTCACTAGCCGTAGGTAACACCCTGCCAGCATTCACACCAACTGAACAAGACTGATAGGCATTGGCATGAACACCTAGCACACCTACCCTGTCACCCCAGGGGAATATACTGTATGGAGGCCTGAGACTGCAGGACCGACAGAATGCAACAGCCTGCCACATCTGGCCTGCATCAACACCTAATGGCCCACAGGCCTCTGCCAAGGGCCTGTGTCTCACATGTACTGCCAATGCATGTTATGTCATGGAAACCCAAATAACGACATAACACACTCCGTATAAGCCATATGCAAGGCCATGTGGACAAACCACAGTAACATGTCCACCATGTCCCACTGCATGAACTGTGGACCAATGCAAACACACAGCTGTGATGGGGTGATAAACTTAGGGAAAGTATCAGAGAATGTATGCATAATGTATGGAAGAGGATAGAATAACAGAGGGGGGTGAGAGCATGGGCAGCATGGAATATGCAAGGTCCGAAACAAAGCTGTGTGCACACACTATCCCTGGCTGCAAACACATAAATGGGTGGCTACATGCCTGCCCATACACCACAATAGGGGCAATGTCCTGACTCGTGGCCCCTGCCTCTGGGTAACCTGTGTGAATCTGTACAGCTGTGAGGTATTGCCACAGCAATATAAGGCCATACTGTCATGTCGATGGATGTACAAGTATGGGATCCCCTGCCAGCACTGTACCAAGGTGCTGAACTGGATACACAGACCAACCAGCAAGTGTCTGCAGCTCCCCCTCCAGAATGGCATACCTTACTATGAATATGTAGGCATCTGCCCACAATATCACACACAGCTGCAGTCACCCTTGTCCCCCAAGACATAACTGTGAGCAGGAATGTCCACCTGACAGTACATGAGGACAGAAAACATCACAGTGTATAGCAGTACACATGTCTGAATATCTCTGCTAACAACAGTACCATGTAGCTGAAGCAGCACAGACACAATCACCTATAGTACACACTATCCCCTGCACACTTTGTCTCCATATTGCCAAATGGTCGACATATACCCTGCAGAAACAGTTTGCTACATGTAGGTGTACAACACAGGGGTCTGCACTGGAGTACAAACTACCTGGAATCAATCCACACATTCAATACAGAAGGGCATACTCGGCATGTTCACACACTTAGAGAAATGAAGGCAATGTAAAACAACAACATACTGAAAGGTCATACTGGGCATGTTCACACAAATGAAGCCCATGTCTGCAAACAACAGTGGACCATACATATCTGGCAGTTGCAGATGTTAGTGCAAACACTCCTCTGTATGCACCAGTCATGCTTTGCGCACACAGGTGATAGGAATACAGACATATATCCAAGGACAACAAACTATAATAAGGCAAAAGTAGATGTACATAGATGTGTGGAAGAGAGTGACTGTGACAAGGAGCCATCCATTATGAGGCCTGTCCCACCCAGCCCAGAGCCAAATGGCTACAACCACATGAGGTCTAATGTCACTCACTGTAGACATTAGCCACTGGTATCCATCAGCATTACAGACTATGTGGTGCAAGTGCTAGCTGTGCAACATGACTGTACAAGGAAGTAGTCATCTAGCAGCTGTATACACATACCTGTGGAATATAACCATGCATTTGCCTGCATGTGGTGTGACAACCTCTAGATGAATAGGTTATGGCCTATGCACATACACTTCCCTCTCTATAGCCTTACTATGACAAGCCTGCTGAGGTCATCCACTTTGAAATACACCTTTGGGAAAATTGTAGCCCAGGCATCTCCATGGCGAGTCCTCTGACTGCATACTGCTATAGTGTGATAAGCTAGTTAGGTAGGAGTTCTAATCCCAGACGTGGCAAGTGTGTGTGTCTCTGTCTGTGTAGAGTGCAATGCTTTTTAGGCTAGTCACACTCACTACAATTCAAATGCCCTACTTTGGCAAGGCTGCTGATGTTATTCACTGTGAAATGCACCTTTCAAAAAACTGTAGCCCAGTAATCTCCATGGCATGTCCTATATCTATGTACTGCTGTAGTGTGATAAACTAGTTAGGTAGGAGTTCTAATCCCAGACATAACATTTGTGTGCATCTTTGTGTAGAGAGCAATGCTTTTTAGGCTAGTCACACCCACTACAATTCAAATGCCCTACTTTGGCAAGGCTGCTGATGTCATTCACTGTGAAATACACCTTTTGGAAAACTATAACCGAGTGATCTCCATAGCACGTCCTATAACTGCATACTGCTGTAGTGTGATAAACTCATTAGGTAGGAGTTCTAATCCCAGACATGGCAACTGTGTGTGTGTGTGTGTGTGTGTGTGTGTGTGTGTGTGTGTGTGTGTGTGTGTGTGTGTGTGTGTGTGTGTGTGTGTGTGTGTGTGTCTGTATAGAGAGCAATGCTTTTTAGGCTAGTCACACCCACTACAATTCAAATGCCCTACTTTGGCAAGGCTGATGATGTTATTCACTGTGAAATACACCTTTCTGAAAGCTGCAACCCAGTAATCTCTGTGGCACATCCTACAACTGCATATTGCTGTAGTGTGGTAAACAAGGCAAATAGGAGTTCTAATCCCAGACATGGCAATTGCATGCATGTGTGTGTGTGTGTGTGTGTGTGTGTGTGTGTGTGTGTGTGTCTATCTGTGCAGAGAGCAATGCTTTTTAGGCTACTCATGCTCACTACAAATCAAATGTCCTACATTGGCAAGCCTGCTGATGTCATTCACTGTGAAATACACCGTTGGGGAAGAAAACTCCAGTAATCCCCATGGTGTGTCCTATAACAGTGTAATGCTGTAGTAGGCTATAGAACCCTCATAGGGGTTCTATTCCCAAACATGGCAGGTGTGGATGTTTGTGTGTGTGATTCTATGTTTGTGTAGGGAGCAATGCTTTTTAGGCTGGTCACACTCTACAATTCAAATGCCCTACTTTGGCAATCCTGCTGATGTCATTCACTGTGAATTACACCTTTGGGAAAGGAGTTCTCCAGTAATCCCCGTGGCATGTCCTATAGCAGCATAATGCTGTAGTGTGATATAGAGCTCTGGTAGGGGTTCTATTCCTACACATAACAGATGTGGAAGTTTGTGTGTGTGTTTCTATGTCTGTGTAGGGAGGAAAGCTTTTTAGGCTAGTCAAACTCACTACAATTCAAATGCCCTAATTTGACAATCCTGCTGATGTTATTTACTGTGAAATACACCTTTGGGGAAGGACTACTCCAGTAATCCCTATGGTATGTCCTATAACAGTGTAATGCTGCAGTATGATACAGAACTCTGGTATGGGGTTCTATTCCCACGCATGGCAGGTGTGGATGTTTGTGTATGTGTTTCTATGTCTGTTGAAGGAGCAATGTTTTTTAGGATAGTCACACTCACTATAATTCAAATGCCCTACTTTGGCAATCTTGCTGATGTCATTCACTGTGAAATACAGCTTTGGGGAAGGAGTACTCCAGTAATCGCCACAGCGCATCCTATAACTGTGTAGTGCTATAATGTAATAAACTAGTTAGGTAGGAGTTCTAATCCTAAACATGGCGTGTGTGTGTCTGTGTTTGCCATTTGTATCCTGTGTGGAGGTGACTGTGACTGCGTAATAACCGGATTCATTGCGGAGTGGGTTTTGCAAATTTCTTATATGGTGGCCCTAGTATATGTTACAATGTCCAACATGCAGGGATAACAGATGTGAAATAGCTGAGAGGCTAGTGTACAAATACATACCCCTACATGTGACATAAAGGTCAGCCGAACAAAGTTAGCAACCTTTGTATTACCCAGATAACACTCTCAATCCATGTCTCATACACACACACACACTTGCCTAGGCAACAACCGCTATGTTGGTAGTACCCTGCATATTGCCCATTGATAGTAACCATGGTGTGATTACAGTGGGCTACAGAGGGCATGGCACCCTGTCCATCAGTCCAATAGGCATGTATGTGCAGACAGTGCACCTTCCAAATGTTCCCCATTGGACACCTTCTATACCTGTGGTGCCATCAAATGTGACCCACAAAGGACATACCATGCCTGAAACACATGTCCTGTATGGACAGATGGCACTGTCAACAGGGAATACCTGTATCATGCTATCAATGTGGGTGCAGAGTCAACCTGCTGTCCATTAACAGTTACCACCACATGAGGCCAGGACTGGCACGTCTGATGATAACAATTTGTGTACACAACATGGGCCAGACACCACAGGTACAGTTCCACATGTCACTGTACATGCATGTGGGACATGCGCACATCCCAGACACTGTCCATGTCATGGACTAAGGAACACATACATGGCAATCAATGCACAGCAATGGCCATATACAATAGTTACCCAGGTGACTGGATGGGGAATACAATACCCACCTGTGTGGGCAAATCCAGGCACTTTAACCCTGAGCCATACTGCAGACCATTGTCATGTGGCCTGATGCCAAGGTATACAAGGGCTAGGTGATGGGTATACCTTGGCCTGATGCCAAAGTATACCCATCACCTAGCCTTGTATAGCCATCTGGAGCAGTCAACCACTACACACCCATGAAGCAATGCACACATGCATGTCAGTACTGGCACCCTTTGTCTGTGTGTGTGTGGTGTATGATGCCTATGACCATATTCACACTCACTACAACCCCCATTGGCATACTGAAGCATGCTGTCTGATGTCAGACATCTCCAAATACCCTTTGTCCATATAACCTCTGTATAACCCTTGTGATGCATGTGATACCTGCGCAGTACTGTGTTGTGGCACTATAACTAGTGATGAGTTGTATTCCTGAACCTGCCAAGTGTGTCAATGTGTGTTGGTCCATGTAAAAGTGTGGCTGTGTTGACGCTGACACCTGTTCATGTGGACAGGCATGTGTACTACACCTACTGTATAGCTAAGATATCACTGTTGCCGATGTCACTCACCATCACATATATGTTTGAAGGGCTCATTAACATGTAACCTATGTGGTGCATCCAATAACTGCATAGACATGTAATAACAATACATAGTCAGTCAGGGGGTTGATACTCTGTACTGGTAGGTGTGTGACACAAAAATGCTTAAGTTTTACTCGCCCACCCCTCCCTAACTTATCTTTGCCTCTGTCTGTCTCTCTCACTCCCTCTCTGGTGGATGCAAAGACTTACACCTGCTTTACTTAGGCAGCAACATGTGTATTGTAAGTGATGCTCATCATCAGCTGATGGCCTCTGCACAGATTGCAGCCCTCCTCTAGCTGATTGCATGTGGAACAGCTGTGGTAACATAACATTCCCACAGCCAATTGCATGGAAACGCATTCCAATATCTGGGAACATCATGTTGGTGTTGGGCCTTTTCATTCACTGTGAGCAGGAACTAGATCTGTTGTTTGGAAAACAGCATCACAGATGGAATGGGGATTTACCCCTAACAACATACACTGTGGAAACAGGCCAACACACAGGAGGAGGATGTGCCTGACTTGACTACAGAATTTAAGTGCTGCTGTACTGCATTTGGAGTAATGTTGGTTTAACAGGGTGTGTGTGGATATGGCTGTCCTACATGTTTTAATACCTGTCATGTCAGTGCTATGTTTATGAGGAATCCCCATCTGTAGGGTCATCTGCAGACTGGGCAGTGTGTGGTGCCTTGTACTTCTTGTGTTACCCACAGAGCACCTATCTGTGAACTGCAGAAGGTAGTGTGAGGATTGCAGTCAGTACATGGTGACAGCCATGAGAGTTACTGACTTCATATACCTCATAAGACATATGTTGCAACAAACCCTGTTACAACAGTAAATGTATGAGGTTATCACAGCAACATCGCTACTACAGCAAACAAAACTGAACCAAACTATTTAAAATTACCGCTAGAAGCCGTACTAATTGAGGAACCACAAAATTTATTTAAATGCTAAAATACAAACGTTTTTCGTCCAACACTGAGGTTAGACTTCTTCAGAATAAATCCAAAACAGTAAAAATTTCTTTTCAAAACATATTTATACTACGTGACAAATACTCTAATGGTATAATTAATCTGCAGGTGTCTTAAAGGCACAAACTCCAAAATTAAAACAGGAACTACTGTAAGTCCGATTACTTTATAACCACAGTAATAACAAACCAATATATGATATCTACTGTCTTAGATTGATTATAATTACAACAACAAATAAATGCTAACTGAAGAGTGTGCACAATCTAATACTGATACTGACATGTGCAAATTGTGGGGAACTAAAAAAATATATATATTTACATCCTACACAGGTCATATTAATACGCTTCATATTTTAAATGTCATATTGATACATATATATACATATATATATATATATATATATATATATATATATATATATATATATATATTTGTCTAAATAGACTACATATGAAAACAACAGTCTGAGCTGACTTAAGATCAAGAAAAATATCAAATTGTAACTACCTAACGTTTGGTGTTTTAAAAAGACATATATATGTATGTGAAATTAATTTAAAAACATCTAAATACAACAAACTAAAATAACTAACATTCAAGAAAATTCTCATGTTAATACTTACTACTAATGCCCTAAATGTTATTAACAATATGAAACAATATTAAACATATTAAAAATTCTAAACATTTTTAGAAAAATATTGACTATATTAAAAATATTAAAACTATTAAACTTCCACATAAAATACCAACTTAATGTCAACAGTTGTGCTAAACAAGTGGGATACATGCTACACTACAAATTAGTGTTTAAGATTATATATAAAAATTGTTGTTTAAGATTGTATGTTGAAAATTATATATGCAAATAATCTGAAAAGCCCCTAACAATGTTTACAAAAAGGACCTTATCTGTCCAAACTTCTAAGTTTTAGTAAACACATTAGGGAGCATTTTTCATTTAAACCTGGGTCAGAATAGGCATTAAGTTTAATTTGCCATAGTAACTCTTTCTTTTCTAGTAAGAGGCCAAAAGGGGCTCCCCTAGCATCTTGTGTGATTTGGTCAATTATTTTGAACTGGAACTTATGATGGGGATAGGAGAGAATATGTCTGGCTAAGGCGTTTTCTTCTTTTTGCAGGTTGGTACTTCTCAAGTGTTCATAGACTCTATCCCTCAACCTGCGTTCCATCTTGCCTATGTAAAAAGATGGACAGCCTTGGCAAACTGCCACATATACAACTCCCTTCGAGTTGCAGTTAAATTTTCCTTTTGTACTTAACTTAAAGCCATTGATATTAATATTAAAACCATTGATATTAATATTAATACCTAATGACATATAGTGGCAGTAAGGACAATTGCCACATTGCATCATCCCCTTATTAGATGTCCTTGCATGTGTCGGTTGTTTTTGATGTAATAATTCTTTAAAACTTAGACCTCTTTTCCAAACTATCCTGGGTGTAGTACCCAGTTTGGACATGAGAATGTTATCATCTTTTAATAAAGCCCAATTTTTTATCAAAATTTCTTTTATATGTCGATAATCCAATGAAAACTTTAAAACACATGCTAAATGAAATTCTGTATCTATTTGTTGTTGATGAAGTTTAATAGTTTTAATATTTTTAATACAGTTGATATTTTTCTAAAAATGTTTAAAATTTTTAATATGTTTAATATTGTTTCATATTGTTAATACCATTTAGGGCATTAGTAGCAAGTATTAACATGAGAATTTTCTTGAATGTTAGTTATTTAAGTTTGGTGTATTTAGATGTTTTTAAATTCATTTCACACATATATATATATATATATATATATATATATATATATATATATATATGTCTTTTTAAAACACCAAACATTAGGTAGTTACAATTTGATATTTTTCTTGATCTTAAGTCAGCTTAGACTGTTGTTTTCATATGTAGTCTAATTTAATTTAATTTTAACTCTGTTTAGACAAGTATATATATATATATATATATATATATATATATATATATATATATATGTATCAATATGACTTTTAAACTATGAAGCGTATTAATATGACCTGTGTAGGATGTATATATATATATATATATATATATATATATATATATATATATATATATATATATATTTTTTTTTTTTTAGTTCCCCACAATTTGCACATGTCAATATCAGTATTAGATTGTGCACACTCTTCGGTTAGCATTTATTTGTTGTTGTAATTATAATCAATATCAGATAGTAGATATCATATATTGGTTTGTTATTACTGTGGTTATAAAGTAATCGGACTTACGGTAGTTCCTGTTTTAATTTTGGAGTTTGTGACTTTAAGAGACCTGCAGATTAATTATACCATTAGAGTATTTGGCTAGCAGTATAAATATGTTTTGAAAATAAATTTTTACTGTTTTGGATTTATTCTGAAGAAGTCTAACCACAGTGTTGGACGAAAAAAGTTTGTATTTTAGCGTTTAAAAAAATGTTGTGGTTCCTCAATTAGTACGGCTTCTAGCGGTAATTTTAAATAGTTTTATCACAGCAACATGTCAATATTGGCCCTGTGTTTGTGCCTCCAGCCTCAACTCTGTCAAACTTTGTACATATGTCATGCAGTAAGAGGTGTATATGTTCAGTACACCATATTTATTGACATCATATCTGATAACAAGCCAGTGAGATATCAGACTGCTACACATGTTATGTATAGTAGGGGTTATATTTGAGGATATAACCTGGGCATTCTGTGGTTGTGTGTACAGTACTGAGGTTTGTGTATGTATGGTGATTATCAACAGTGTGTGTGTATTGTGAATATGTACTTCGGCCTGTGTACAGACTGTGGTAGATGTCATTGTTCTTGGTCCTGTTCTATCTGATGTTACATGCTGCTCCACTGTATGTTACCCTATCGGCTTACATGTTTGTAGGGCCAAACACACACATGTCCTATACCACAGACAGGCATCGGACCACACTGTGTAGCGGCCCAGTATATGTAGGGTTGGTGTGTGAGTGGCACATATGAGGAAGGTGTTGATCAGATAGGCCATATACTGTAATATTACGCTAGCTTACCATATGTGGCTGTGGCTGTGTTCACACTGGTTGTGGTTATGCACTTTCAAACAGATTTCTGTTACTCTGTGCTGTGACATGCCTGTAGAGCCTGCTATATATGCAGGTATATGTGTACTCCCCCATAAGAAATATAGGCCAGTGTTGAGGCAGTCTGCCTGTAGCCTGCACAGTGCTTTGTTACATGCCTAGCAGCTATGTGTACTTACTCAAAGATGTCATATCCAGATACTTGCCAGATGTACTGCTGCTGGACCACCATAACTGTCATGTATGTCAGACAAAGCAGTGAGATGTTGTACAGATGTATGTCACTAACTAATAGGTAGTATGCGGCCATGGCACCTCTGTACCAGCAGTTATTATATGTCAGGACAGACAGGGGTGTATGAATGCATAACCTATGGGGGCAAATGTATACCAGTATTTATGTGATATACCCATCTACATGTCCGTTAACATCCACATTGTCAGGCTTGGTCCACATGTCCTGCACTAAGGGGTTCTGTGTATACCTCTGGACTGACCAGAGTATGTCAAACTCT
The DNA here is from genome assembly GCF_019279795.1 of Protopterus annectens. Lineage (NCBI taxonomy): Eukaryota > Metazoa > Chordata > Ceratodontiformes > Protopteridae > Protopterus > Protopterus annectens. The sequence goes on along the minus strand of NC_056730.1, from coordinate 1,059,531,298 downwards.
CCACATATATTGGCCATATCTCTGCTGTAGTCCACAGGAGCATTAATTGCCTAACAATGGCACTGTACTATGATGACCTTAGGATGTCTGTCAGTAGCCAATGGTTCACATGTTAAAAGCAGATGTGACCTCCCACACACACACACACACACACACACACACACACACACACACCATGTCTGTGAAGATAATCCCTATTAAGGTAGCAATAGTCTACAAATATACCTGCAATACATACCTGACATCCCCTTGCAAAACAAAGTTGGGACTACTGGGGCTGAGGTAGGGCTCCACTTCATGTTCAGGACATATGGTGAACATATATGTATATATAATTATCTATATATATATATATTTATATATATATATATATATATATATACACACATATATATAAATATATATATATATATATATATATATATATATATATATATATATCCACATATACATAACAACATACATAGATGGATTTGTATATATATATATATATATATATATATATATATATATATATATATATATATACATATAAACACTCACATATATACATATAAAGAGCAATATATGTTTACGTATATACAGATAGAGATACATATGCACATATACGTATGGATATCAACATATATATCGACAGTAATAGGTAGATCAGACTAGATATGCATGCACATATAGTTATAGATATCTACATATATACCCACATAAATGGGCATATCTGTACACATAGGATGTGCATACATATATAGCTATATATACATATATGTATATATGCATATATGTATATATATTATATATATATATATATATATATATATACATATATATATATATATATATATATATATATATATGCATGTATGTATATATATATATATATATATATATATATATATATATATATATCTATATATATGGCTCTACTTCAGTAGCTCGAACATATTATAAGTTCAAACCACATATGGCCAAGGCCATATGTTCGAACTTGTAATAGTTCGAACACTGAAGTAAAAAAAAGAAAAAAAAACAACAAAAAACAAAACTAAACATCTGTAGCAGGGGAGCTATGCCCCCCTGCAGCCCCCACACCTCCCTTACTTAAATATACCAACTCCGAGATCACACTACATTGCAGAAAAGGGAAATCTTCCCATTCTGCACTGTGCAGAGATCTCCACTCAGCCCGATCAAACATTTACAAGTTCAAACATATGGTCTCAGCCATATGAGGTTCAAACTTGTTATATGGTCAATCTGCTGAAGGGGACCTATATATATATATATATATATATATATATATATATATATATATATATATATTTATATATATACATATATATATATATATATATATATATATATATATATATATATACATATATATGTACACATGGCCATATATATGTTGCACTATACAGATGCGTATACAGACATATGTATGAGTATACATGTGTATGTACATGTAGACATATATAGACCTATTATATGTATATAACCATATTCCTGTCATGTGTAAACCTCCCGGTTGTGTATACCCTTCCAGATGTATCTCACCGTATGTATCTGCTATATGTATATTATGATAAAACAACATATGTGATGCAACAGTCATATTTTAATACCAAGGACTACACAATTTAGGAAGCAAAAGCAATAGCTCAATACTAAGCAATGTGTGTATTGACAACTATATTAGTAAAACAACACCTCGCTTCACAGTGGTCATGGCGTAGTGGTTAAGTGTTGTGACTTTAGTGAATAGGGTCCTGGGATTAAGTCCTGCAAGGTCTGTTCATTTTGATGCTGGGCAGAACAAAGGCTGTTGGATACAGAGTGGTTAATGCAGTTTTGAGCAGTTTTAAGTGGGCTTCCACGGGTTTGCGTGAAGCTAAGCGGTGACAAGCTATGGGTAAATGTACGGCAGACTTCGCTTACCAGTGCGCAAATCAGCTCAGCTGTTATATTGCAGCAATGTTAATACTTGCTAAGCATGGTTTAGTCCTGGTAACCAGGTCACACCACTCAGTCTGATAACATAGCAGGGTAATGACATCTGTAATAAGTGTATGTAATGCCATGTACAATACATGCGCCTATGTGCTGTCATTAAAGTAGCAAGGGGTGTGAGTGTCATGTGTGGGACACAGATGTATATGAGGCCTGTACAGCACTGTTAACCATGTGAATGTGTTACATACAGGGGTAGTAGCCCAGGGTATGTGCTGTCACACTGGCATGTAGTGTATCATGGCAGTACTACTGTTGACAGTGCTTACCCAGGCAAGAGCAGAGTGCTAAATGTAGTACTGACAACAGACACACCTGCAGGCATAGCTGGAGACTGAGGCCTCCCTGTTGTATCCCTGGTGTGTGAGCTGTGTCACAGTATATACCCCTTACTGGGCAATGATCCATCATGTGGAATGTAACTGTAGACTACTGTCTGTACAGCACATGTTAGTGAGGGCTTCTAAAATGTACTTAGGGCATACATATTGTTGTCAAACATCTATCTGTCAACACACTCATCCTACTGCATAGCTACTTGCAAGCTGATGACTGTCAGTCCCTGTACAGATGTGCAGATGGCAGGTATCCAGCTGGGATATGTACAGGCAACCTAAGCTTGATTGACACTGACATGTCTGCCTAGCTGTGTAAGAACTGGCACATATAGGAGATGTCACCCTGTATGCACCACATGCCACGGGCACCTCCACTACACTACCACAGTCAACAGAACATACTTGGGTACAGGTCTTCATTACAGACACAAACCATGTGTTGTAATGCATGTTGCATACATGTCAACTTGATCACCTCAGTAGCCATGTGCAGGAGGCACCTGGAGGATTAGCTGATGTATGTCATTCTCACCTTGAGGGTCACCACAGTAGTGTCTGTTGATAGATTGCCTGCTGCAACCTGGCAGGTGGTAGGATACCACTGTACACACAACCCGTACACAACCTATCTCCCCTTGGACAATAGCTAGGTACATAGCTATGACCACATGCAGCGATGCACCCCTTTACTGACACATGTGTACGTGTGCATAACTGAGTATAGTAGTGTCTGTGTGTTAGCACACCTGTATTTGGGAATTCCTTGAGGGCCTTCACAACAGTGCAACACCCATTGCCATAGTCAGTTGTGGCTGCTTCTGTATGGGACATTACATGTACCCTGTTAAGCTCCTCTCCATACCAGCTACACAAGCCTTGCAGTACCAGCACAACAGTGTTTTACAAATGGGTTGATAGGCATGGTATACCCATTGTGTTCTGGTATGTGTGTGTAGTTGTGCATGTCCATATATTTGTAGGGCACAGCATTCTGAGGACACGTAATCCTATTACAATACCCATTGCCACACAGTAGTACAGATAGTGTTGTTGCTGCCCGTAGGTGAGGCATGACAATGCAACACCCTACTACGTGTGTGGCATGTGCATTAGATGCATATCCCTGTAGTACCACTGTTGGGGTATACTATGGGTTGTATCACAGTCGCAGCCAATGTGTGATGGTAGGTATGGCAGAGTGTCATCATGGGTTTCAGGGAGTACAATATCCACTGGGGATGTGAGTGCTGTGTACACTGTCATTACACCAAGGTACACCCAGTATATGTCTCATGCACCACCTTATCGTTACCACTGTCACCATCAACCATACAGGTAACTAATACCTCGATCCAAGCCAGTTATGCATGTGCTGTGTGCAGCCTACCTGTAACACATTGGACTCACGGTCAAGTTAGTTAGCAGTGATAGGCCCTCGTATCTTGGATGTGTGTCTGCCTGTTATGTGTCTGTTAATGTGTATAGGAAGGCATGTCACATTATGTATTGTCCATATACACCCATTACATCCCCCATTAGCATACTGTACATGTCTGGAGATGTTATGCATGTGACATGTAACCTGGGACACACCTCATCCTAAATGCTGTATGGTGTGTGCAATGTAAGCCACACACTTTTGTATCACTGCATAGCTAGGTACGGGTCTAGTCCCAGTGTTGCTAAGTAACAGTGTGCATGTATGTGGATGGGTCTACATCAGGTTGCAGGGTATACATGCCTCAGCGGGTCACCTGTCCATGTGGCACAGGCAATAACCATTTTAGTAACCTGTGATATGTGTTCAACTGTACCCCAGTTATGTCACAGCCATGGTGTCACCACAGTGCCATAATGCCATATCCCATTGTGGAATATGACTGCAGACCATCCTCGTGCTGACAGATGTATACCTACAACACAAATGGATAGCATTATAGAGACCACAACCAACCAGTGTTACTAACAGCTATAATGCATTATTGCTGGATGGCTACACTACCTGCCATATATGCATTGCACTTTACTCCTTACAACATGTTACACTGCAGTACTGTGATACATTGTAGCACAGTCACCGTGTGAATCAGAACCATATCAGCCTGTCCCTGCATTGATGGTATGGATGACAGGGATGTGGCACAGGTATCATCATATGCACAGGGTGTGATGTAGGTTTGCCAGAGGCCGAGTGTGGGCCATACATTTGACACCATGCGTGTGGGTGAGTGGTGTACTGTGGTGAGCTGGGCATCGTACTGTAGTGTGTGTAGGTATGGGGTTGCCATAGCTGTGTTTCTATAGTGTGTGGGTATGCATGCACACAGTTATACCATGTGGTTGCCCTACACAGGTGTTTATGGAGAGCTGCAGACCATATCTGGCAGGGTGTGCAGTTCACTGCCTCCAGCCATGGACACGTGGACTGTGCCTACCAGGGGTTCCATGGGCATGTCCAGGTACAGGCCTTGATGTGCTACTCTCACCTGCTGATGACAGATGTCCGCTGGTACCAGGCCCCTCCTGGGATGGCCAGGATCATGTGCACATGGCCTACTGTTGTGTGGTGTGGACAGCACCCCCCCACACTGCCAGGTCTGGTACTGTCACTACAGGAGCCCCTTGGTGTCTTAGCACATCTATGTTGACTGCCAGCTGTTGGCATTGCTGGCCTACATCCAAGCGGCCATTGCTGCAATCCCACCACACGTTCAAGCATGGACAGACCACAGTCGATGAGGGCCATCATCTCACCAGGCCGTCTATCCATGAACTCAGTTAATGCATAGATGGCACCAGCCAGTTCATGGGCGTTGTCACTTGCAGATGTGAGAGCAGCCCTCTGCAGCCTCAGGCCCTGTCTGGTGTAATGTTCCATATGTGCCTGTGCTGCCATGACAGCCTGAAACATGTGCCTGCTGGTACCAGCTATGTCGCCTCTGCCAGAAGCATGATGCCCAGTGGCCCTACCACAAGCATCCTGGGACATCCACCTATGTGGTGCCCTGCCAGACATCCAGCTATGCCTGCTGCAACTGAACACAGTAGGCATGGTTACCACACTTTCCTCTGCACTGCCACCAAATGCCAGCTGTCCCTCCACTATGGCCACTGGTGATGGGGTATGTATAGGCACTGAAACTGTGTGCTGAGTTGGGGTGGCTAAAAGGGGGATGTCAAATGTTGTTGCAGTGTCGGCCCCTGACAACCTCACCTGTGCTTCAACAGTACTATCAACATCTTCAGTGTCTGTATTGACACCAACATCAGATTGCATGTAGGAGGAATCCTGACCCACCTCACCACCTGTGGGGTAAAACAATAAAAGCACTTTAAAACCTGTATAGCATTGCCTAACAGTACACACACACACACACACACACACACACACACACACACACACACACACACACACACACACACACACACACCTCCATAATCCCTACCTGTCCATGGCTTTACAGTCGTATATGTCCATGTGGTACACCATCCTACATCACACTTGCTAACATGCACACATTGATACCGCTCACTAACATATCAGTCCTCTAAATGCCTACACAAGCAGTCACAACATAAGACCTGTTACTACATTACCTGCCTGACCTGTATGTAGTGGTTTTACATGGCCTCACTGCTGTCATTTGGTATGCACCCTTTGTATGTCCAGACATCATGAGCATGGCCCCTATATATGTGGGCTACTATGTTCTATGCATAATATCATGCACTGGTGTGTCATGTGTATGTAATGCTCAGAACATGCCAGATATGCTGCTCATTCAGCCTATCATGTAACAACTGTAATATTTGGATACACTCCCTGGTGTTGACTAGTACTTCCCCAATGCATCTGTAGCGCTGCATACATGGGTTGTAGGTGGCCTCTCTGCTGAAAGCAATATTAAGGATGTACCTGGTGTCTACCTTCCCTATTGATGTCTGTTCCATGCCACAGACCATATTATACTATCAGCTGTCCTGTGATTACACACATGACAAGTATTCCTGGTGTGTAATGTGGCAGTCCATGTACATTTACTGCATGATCCTAGAGGGAGGTACTGCTGTATGAACACCCCACAATCACACATGTGCATACATGGCCAGCCACACAAACACACACACATGCTCACAAGTATCCTACATGCATCAACCTCCCTCCACTTCACCTGAGTGACCCTACAGATGAGCTAATTACCCACCAGGATGCACACACACACACATACAGGTGAGGCTGCACAATGATAGTACACAGAGTCCTCCTATTACCCCTCTGTCAACATGCATAACATATGGTAACCAACAGCATGCAGTGCAGCTATAGTCAATCCATGCTGACAACAGTATGCATGTGTATGATGCATGTGCTGTGTCACTAGGTGAAGCCCCTTCCTCTGGATACCACTGCACCCATGAACACAGTATTTCTGTGCACCTGTTCTGCACCCTGCCATGTACTGTGCACCACACCTCACCAGGTGTACAGTCCATTGCTGAATGTGTACTACTGTGTTGGTTATGTCAGCTTTAATGCTCACAGCCCCTATGTTTTCAAGCAACACATACCTGGTATGATATGTGGACAGATGTCATTTGTGAATGCCTGATGTCTGATGCACAGCTCTCAACATCAGTGGACCATGTATGACCAATCCAATACTCTTACACTGACAACCATCAGAGCATACCATGGCTATGGGGGTGTACACACCTTTATTGATATGATGCACTCATCCTTGATCTGCCATGGGACCACATCACTGCATATCTTAGCAGTACATGAGCCTGATATGTAACATATGTCCTGTACTTTCACATGCAGTGTCTATGGAATGTGTTAGGTGTGCAGATGCTGACCACAATGCATACACACCATGTGGGCATATGTGTGCACACCCTTATCATGACGGTTTGTTGCACCTCTTGTTGTGTGTACTAAAGCAGTCACTACTCTTGGCAGGGGTATACCAGCATGGGCCATCTGCATTTGCCAATGAATGTTCAGTCTGCCCTACACATGTCCCCCTATTCTGCATGATTGCAAGGTCTACTCATGTGCACATCCCTTGGTGTTCACACACTGCCAGCACTATTGCTGTGGGGGTAGGGCTATGGCTGCCACAGGTCCCAAACCTGACTATGTGCAGATACAACCATTCTTAGCATCCTTAGGATCCCTGCTGCAGTGAACTGGTGTGTCATGCTGAGACCCCTTCCCCCTCCTTCAGCCTTTTTGCAGATGCATGATGAGTAAGCCCTACACGTGTGTCACTTTGCAGTGTCCCATACACTGAGCACCACATGTTACAGCCTAGTCCCAGCTGATAATGTGAACCACTGTAATGCCTTATGCCATAGTATTTCTCTGCAGCAGTTGCCATTGTCCTACAGGTATATACACTGGTGTTGCACTGTATATGGGTGTTGTTCCAAACATGTCCCTACTGTAGGCCATGTCTCCCACCATTATGTTACTCCCATTGGACACATTCTGCAATGACAGGATATTTGTTATCATGCAGGTGTCTGACATACCCTTCCAATACTCCATCATGGTCACCCCTGTGATGCCATGCATTTCACAGCAACAATATATGCACATGTACAGCATGAATTCTGGGTAGGTGTTTTAGATGTGTGCATGGCATATACCATAGCCATTACATGCCCAGTGTATTGGCAAGCAACTACATAAACCATACTCACCAGCTACAGGCTGCTGCCTTGATAGTATCCCAGAGGGACCTACATAAGAGGATGAGAGATGCATAGTCAGTGGCCACAACTGTGGCCATGCTACAGGGTGGGTGCAGTATTACAATACATCAACAGTACATTTCCACAATACTACCACATATGGACATCTGTTTATCACTACTATGCAGCAACAAAATATATCTATGACATGTCAGATATGCATAATCTACCTGTACCAATGTGGATGTATACACAATAGTGGTCTACGGATGTGCCCTGTGGCCTTACCTGCATGCTCCTTGGCCAGTGTGTAGGTGGCACCCACCTCCACAAAGGTGTCTGGTGGTTGGTGAGTGTCCAGATGGGCAGGTGCTATGAGGCTGCCCAGGAGCTCCTCCATATGTGTCGGGGGGGTGGATGGCATGGCCCCCCCCATGGCAAGGTAATTCCCCCCAGACTGCAGCAGCATGCCGATGGGCATTGCGAAGCAGGTCAGAACAATGATGCTGAACCTGCTCATAACTGTGTTTGTGCAGTCTGACATAACTGACCCTGTGGACTAGGTCATTCCACAGGGCGGTCTGCTCCTACTGATCATGGGTGGTACGGACAAACAGGACGGGGTAGTGCTGGATTAAATAGGTAAGAACTACTTCATTTTCAGCAGCTGAATAAGATGGTAGCCATGTATGAGACATCTTGCCTGAAAGACATAAAGATGGAAACATGTCTGAGCAACTCATACAGCAAAGTTACCACAGTTCTTTATGCACATCTCTGTCACTCCCCAACCATATAAGTGACAACAAATTGTATACACAACTCATTAGGTATGGCTACAGCTTGCCTACCAGTGGGACAGATATTGTATTGTACCACACTTTGTGCTATGTGTTTGTAGCCATGCTCCCTGTGTGGACACTATCATTGCTGGCCTGTTACAGACTATTCACCTGCGTGCCATTGTCAGGGCCACTATGGTTCCTTATAAGCCTGTGGTATGGCTGCTTTGTGATTGCTGCACATCTGACATTCTGTGTTATTGGGGATATCTATGCATGCTGTTGGACATGTTCCAGGATTGTGTAGACTACTACTACCAACATATGTTCTATAACAATAACACAATAGCATGTATATGTACTATTGCCCAGCAGAACCACCTCTCCAAACCCATCTGCCCATGTTACCCGGCCACATCACATGTGTGTCCCACCCTGGGACCTCCTCGTGTACTGGTCCAGCAATACCATCAGGTGGAACCAACCCAGGGGATGTTGTCCCCCCTCGGGGGCACACACAGACATGTTTCTGTCCCCTGAGGGCAGGTCCAGGGTATGTTCCATAATGGGCTCCACAGACACATGTGGTATGTGCTACATCACTCTGAGGCACCCAGTACACATTCACAGGGCCAACATACTCTGCCTGCTCAGCCTCCAGGCCAGGCACCTTCAGGATGTGGACTGCTGTTGTGAGTAGCAGTGGGTGAGAGGCTTGTTCCCATTGTGTCCATATTGGGGACCATAGGGCATCCACATCACAGGCCACACACACCATCCAGGGTGTTTACCCACCACATGCGTCACATACCACCCATGTAGACTGTCCTCTATATCTACCAACCCTGACCACCTCCACAACTATACACGCCATACTTCCCAATATTCCCATTCCATACTTCGCAGACAAGGGCAATGTTGTTCCAACAAGAAGTTCACATGTAACATACCCATCCATGTTGCACACACTGACAGCTGTAGATAGCTGTGTGTATTGCTATGTGTGCTGTTTCCTCACACACAGCATGCAGCACTGTGGTAGTAATATAGGAGACATGTATTTACATACATATATGTTTGTGTGTGTGTGTTTGTATATATGTGGACATGTGCATATAGGTATATAGCTATATATGTGTAGATATATGTGATGTATATTTTTTGCTCATATATATGTCTACACATGGGTAGCTGTATATTTGTGGACATACATGTGTGTGTGTGTGTGTGTGTGTGTGTGTGTGTGTGTGTGTGTGTGTGTGTGTGTGTGTGTGTGTATATATATATATATATATATATATATATATATATATATATATATATATATATATATATATATATATATATATATATATATATATATATATATATATATATATATATATATATATATATATATATATATATATATATATATATATATATATATATATATATATATATATATATATATATATATATATATATATATACATATATATATATATATATATATATGTACACATATGCATACCTACATGTGGGGTACATTCAGACATCAGGTCCACAATCTCACAACACCTTCCTGCACAGCTGCACTGTTCTGCCTTGCTACAACACAGACAGGTGCCACATATGGACACAGCCTGACATTAGGGGGGTATATGTAGGGCCAGATTGCAGGTAACCCTATTACACACCTATGGCATTCCTGCATGCTACAATACAGATTAATCTGAGTATATTGCAAGGGGTGTGCTGTGGATCCCACGTGTCCATTATAATGGCATTGCTTCCACCACCAGCTATTGACCACATAACATACATGCATAGGTTCATAGGTTCATAGGTTGGTACTAGGCTATTGGCCCTAGGGCCTATTACAAGCCTAGCCATAACAATTTCCTGGATATTTCATCCCACAATATTTACTTTTCTGGACCCTTGTCTAGCAGGGTGACTGACATGATCCCCGGGGTGAATTTTCTATCTCCCAGCCAATTATCAAGATTCCTTTTAAAGAGGGCCAAGGAGGCACTCTGCTTGACATGTATGGGCAGTCTGTTCCAGAGTATGGGGAGTCTCTGGGTCAGGAATCTATTCCTCCAGCATGTTTTGTTCATTGTGATGACAAGGTTTAGATCCCTGGAGTGTGTGGCTCTGAGGAATTGGGATTTCTTTAAGTGGAGCATGTCCAACAGCTCAGGGTTTGACATGGCCTTGTATGTTAAGCAGAGTTTGCCTCTGTGTAGATGATATGCCACAGAGTATAGCTGGAGTTTTTTAAGATGGTCAGCATATGGCATCTGCTTTTGGCCTGTCATTCTTTTAGTGAGGTATTTCTGTGGCCTTTCCAGCTGTTGCAGATGCCTTGTGAGGTACATACCAAATGAGGCATTATACTCTATAATGGGTCTAATGAGGGCTGAGTACAGTGGGACAATGACCTCCTTTTCTCTGGATGAAAAGCCCTTAGTGATGAGGTGTGCCACATAGAAGGATTTCCTGACTGTCGTGGTGATGTGGTTATCGAAAGTGAGACCACTGTCCACCTGTGTCTCTAAGTCTCTCATCACACTTTCGATGTTTAGTGTACTGCCACCTATGTGGTAATTCATGGGTACATGTTTTTTTTTCTAAAGGGGATAACTATACATTTCTTGGCATTAAGCTTGAGCCCATAGTTCTGGCACCAAGTATCTGTTTCTGTAAAGCCCTTTTGTAGAATATCCACATCATTTGGGGATTCAATAATGGCACCCAGTTTGCAGTCATCAGCGAACTTTGTTAGCCAGAGCCAGAGTCCCTTAGTGTTGGCCTGTACTTCAGAGAAGTAGATGCCAAACAAGAGTGGTTCCAGGACTGAACCCTGAGGTACTCCACTTGTCACTTGTCTGGAGCTGGATTTGGAGTCGGCTACTTTTGCAGTCTGGGTTCTGTCAGTAAGCCAGTTGGCAACCCATCAAGTGATGTAGGGATTTATGCCCAGCTTAGTAAGTTTATCTATGATTCCAGAGTGGGGGATGGTGTCGAAGGCCTTGGCGAGGTGCAGATAGGCTGTGTGGACCGCCTTACCCTCATCCACAGCTCTGGAGACTGATTCAAAGAAGTCAATCAGATTCAGGAGACAAGATCGGCCCTTCACAAACCCAAACTGGGTGGGGTCCAGTGTTTGAAGGCTGCCAATGTCTTTGTTTATTAGTTCCATGATAATGCATTCCATGCCCTTGCAGATCAAGCTTGTCAAACTGATGGGACGGTAGTTCCCGGGATCCAAGGAGAATCCCCCCTTGTGGAGTGGGATAATTGTAGCTGTGCACCACTCAGTGGGTACAAAGCCTGAGGTGAGGCTATGATTAAACATAACACTTAGGTGAGGTGCCAGTTCATTTTGTAGTTCATGTACTACACAGCCTGGGATATCATCTGGTCCCATGGATGCTGTATTCTTAGCTTTGGAGAGTGCGGTTTCTACCTGTGTAACCGTGATTACCAGAATTTGACAATCACTTGGTATTGAGATGGGTCCTTTAGGGGGTGAGAGCGGGGTGAAGTTGGCACTAAATCGATCTGCCAGGATATTGGCAATATCCTTGGGATCAGTATATTTAATGCCATTCTGTTGTAGCTCAGAGCAGATCTGAGCATTGCCATTTAGATTCTTGACATAACTATAGAATGCCTTGTGGTTGTCTTTGGAATCTTTGGCAATTTTATTTTCGTAACTAGCTTTTGAGTATTTTATGAGGGATCTCAGCTTCTTACTGAGAGTGATGAGGGAGTTTTTTGCATCCTGGGATTATCCTCTTTTCTGCAACAGTTTCTTCCTTCTGCTGTATAGTTTGTTTATAGCAGGGGACCACCAGATTGGCTTCCATTTTTTTGAGAAGAGCATCTTGGTTCTATTTGGGATGGCACGATTCATGCATGATTGGATGTGCTCGTACAGTGCCTTAGTGTAGGATTCTGCAGTCAAACTTTCAGATCCTGTCTGCATAGGTATCATGAAGTTTGTCACTTCTGACTTCAGTAGCATAAAGTTGGCTTTGGAGAAGTTTTTTAAGGAGGTTTCCTTACTGTGGGGTGGGGGTGGGATGTGGATGTGAAGGGTGATTTGCTTATGGTCAGAAATGACCAATGAGGGGGTGACCACTGATGTGGAGAATCTATCTCCCATGTTGGTAATGACCAAGTCTAGGATATTGGAGCCCCTGATGGGACAATGGATTAGTTGATCCAGGGCGTTGGAATTTATGAATTCCAAGAACTGTTGGGAAAAGGAGTTGGTACCCAAGTAGTTTTCCCAGTTAATGGCAGGGTAGTTGAAATCACCCAGTATTAGGGTGTTTGGTTGTATCTTAATATTTTCCAGTATGTTTAGAAAGGGGTAGTGAGAATCTTGGGGCATGGTGGGGGATCTGTAGCAAGCTACAATTTGGATTGCAGTCTTACCTTGTGTTAGTTGCACCTGGAGAATTTCAGATGCATTGTGTTGGGCAACTAGCCTGGAGGTGTGAATATCTTTGGTGAATATGGACACTCCTCCACCTTTAGTGTTTTTGTCTTGGTTTTATGGCCGAAAAGTGTGGTAGGAGTTGTAGCCTGGTATTGCAGGGCTGCTCTCTGGAGCCTTGAACCAGGTCTCAGTTACTGCACAGATATCGATGTTCTCCATTTTTACGAGTGCCTCGAGAAAGTGCATTTTGAGGTTTAGACTTCTAGCATTGAGTAGCATTACCTTCAGATTTTGCATGCTTGTAACTGTTATGGTGGTGGTTTTATCCTTTAAACCTTGGTTAAAAAAGGCACTATAGGGGTGGCAAGAGCTTTAGCCAGTAACCTGAATCCCAGGGGTGACAGGTGCAGACCATCTCTGGCAAAGCATCGTGGTTTGTCGATCATGTCTTTCCAAGCAGACAGACACTGGATCCCCTTTGAATGACACCAGAAGCTTAGCCAATTGTTGAAGTCAATCATTTTGTTCTTATACTGTGGTATCATTCTGGGCGAAGGCAGGATGCTACTCAGGGCTAGGGTCATACCTGCCTGGGCCACACGATCCAAGAGCTCTTCCATGTCTCTTTTCATGTAGTCCAGGGAGGTACATCTCAAGTCATTCACTCCAGCATGGACAATGGCAGAGTCGTATTTGTACTTGTGGAGTGACTTGAGTGCATGTATTATGTGGTGTATCCTGGCACCCGACAAGCAGCTGACTTTAATTTTCTCCTTGTTCAACCTGGTGGGTGGGACATCAGTGTGCCTGACTGTAGAGTCACCTATGACTAAAGTGTTGGGTGCATTGTCTTGCCTTAGGGGCTGTTGTTGGGTGGCACGCTGGTGTTATGAGCTATGTGTCACTTTGGTTGTGACTGGTGTTTGTTTGCATTTCAGCTTTGGAGGTCCATGTTGCTTGGGCAGGTTAATGTTAAGGGCCTCCGCATGTGTGGGTTTAGTGTTGCTATGTGTGGGTGTTGATGGTGTGGGGTTTTGAAAGGCTATGAGCTGCTTGAGGTGTAGTGCAGGTGTTAACCTTCTCCTCTTGACTGTCTAGCACAATCTTCGCCGGAGAGAGCTTTGCTTCCAGTTTGGCTATGCAAGTGCATCTCTCGCAGGTTGTTTTGTTGGGTGGTAGGAGGAGAGGATTGTCTGTGTACATGAGGCAGTTGCCGCATTGCCCCAGTATGCCCAGATTCACCAGGTGGGCAGGAGAAATCACCGGAAGCTGACTCTTGGACATGCCTGTTTAGGTGCTTTTTTTGTAAAGTATAAGAGCTGTTTTCCCCTACCTTTGCAAGGTACTTTGCAATTCTAGGCTGTTTAGTGCCTACAATTAATTTCTCCTTATTGACAAGGAGAGTTAAGCGCTTGTATCAGTTTCAGGCTTTCTAGTGCTTTCCAGCAGGTTCTAGAGCAAGTGCTAGTGACAGGGGTTCAGATTTTAGTGCTACTACTGAGAAACCAGCTAGTTCTAAGAGAAAATTTAAAGATCAGACTTTCTGGCATCTGGAATAGTTTAACTGTAGCCTCGCAGTGCTGCACGATGCAAAAAATGTGCAAACACAAACGTTTTTTAAACCAGAAAGTTGAAAGGGATAGAAATCAGCCAAAAAGGCTAATGAAATTACAATTTCAGAGCTCGAAACCACTCCTCTAGTGTTAGATAGGCAGTACAATGCTCATCACTCTCACTGGTAAGTAGCAGGACTTCCCTCTACCACAGCAAGGTCTGGATAGCTCTGAACACAGAAAATAAAGTCCTGAGACAAGCAAAGCCTGAGATATGGACTGGCTAGGAAAGTTGGGAAATGAGCAAACAAGATAGTATTTTTTTGTTAAAACAGGCTAAACAATGCAATAATACAGTAAATAAACACATAAAAGGTTAACACACTTGAGTGTGTAGTCCTAAACAGTAAATGCAATTAAAACTCTACAAAATTAGCAATTTAAAACTTTTTTAAATGAAGCAAGGCAAGTGCACAACTGAAAAACGATTTAAGAGGCAGTAATACAGCAGAATAAGTAGCTAGTCTATATATACAGAGAAATCTATATATACAGAAAAGCAGCTAAAACACACAAACAATTCAAATGCAGTTCAACCTAGAGCATTTGTAACAATATTAAGGCAATTACAGTTATATTAAATGCTTTAAAATATACTCTATATTTCCAAAATGTTTGAGAAGCACAGTCAGACCACAAGGAAATTCAGGCAATTTTTTTGAAAGGGAAAAAGGAGAAACAGAAGGCCTTCTCAGATGTTCTCTCTGTATTAGGTAGAATGAGCTAATGACACTAGATTGGGAGGAGTGTCCCAGATCAAATTTACAGTAGGGGCGGGCAGCTGCAAAGCCACCAAGTATAACAACAAGACATGAACAGGGAGGGTGGGGACCAATACTAAAGCTATTAGCCTACACTCTTTAGACAGTAAACACTACAGAAAGCTACAAAATGAAAGTTTTTAAACAGATAAAGGAGCAAAGAGACTCTACAGAATGCTTTTAACTGCAAACAAATCAGTTACCCATGCAGATTAGTTAATAGCAATAAAATGCACTAAAAACTATGCAGCAGGCAATAAAAGGTGCTATATATAAATTGCTAGAAACAATAATCAGTATAAATAATCCAAAAAAACAGGATACTTATATATCTCAGATCAGAGTTGTAGTCATCGCCTCTCCTCCACTCTGCTCAGAGTGTATAGACAGAAATCCTCTCAAAGTTAGGGCTTAAATACCAGAAAATACAACCTTAGACAACTTTTTTTTTAAAAAGCACAAAAGAACCAGCCCCCACTAGCCAGCAGCCAATTAACACAATCTAGCCAAGGTAAAGAAAGGCTTCTGCTAATTCAAGATGGCCTGTTCATGTGCTTTGAACAATCACTGTAGAGACAAACAGGCCCAAAGCCAGCAAATCTGAACTAGGACAATACTAAAGCTATTAGCCTACGCGCTTTAGACAGTAAACATTACAGAAAGCCACAAAATGAAAGTTTTTAAACAGATAAAGGAGCAAAGAGACTCTACAGAATGCTTTTAACTGCAAACAAATCATTTACCCATGCAGATTAGTTAATAGCAATAAAATGCACTAAAAACTATGCAGCAGGCAATAAAAAGTGCTATATATAAATTGCTAGAAACAATAATCAGCATAAATAATCCAAAAAAACAGGATACTTATATATCTCAGATCAGAGTTGTAGTCTACACCCCTCCTCCACTCTGCTCAGTGTGTATAGTATACTTTCCATTACACAACACACACTATGATGGCTTACATCTTATCAGTCAGTGCTGCTCTGCATGGTTGAGGGGTATAGCTCACTACCCACAGGGACGGACTCTATTGTCCTTAGTTGTTCAGTTGAACATCATTACAACAACAGCTGAAGGCACATATAAAGTATTCCACATCATCTATCTCATTATTATGGACCAAATACTATGGTCAATTACATACATATATACTTCACATACCTGTTCTGGGACTGCAGACTCTTCTAGAGTGTTTGATATATATTTTTTTTCTTATACACACTCTCTCTCTCTCTCTCTCAGTCTCTCTCCAGTAAATGGAATGAGCTGCTTTGCATAGATTGCAGCATGGAATTTGTAGGTGATGCACATGATCAGATGATGGCCTCTGCACCAGTCAGTGTCCTCCACTTGCTACCTGCATGTAGCATGCTGTGTAGTGCTTCCAATTACCACTGTCATGGTAACCAACTACTATAAATCCCTACATTCATGTGGGTGTGGTCCCTTTACTTTTCCTGTATGATGGACATCCTTCCTGTGTGTGGGCATCAGTGTTACAGACAGCAGGTAGCAATACCTCTTACAAGAGAACATGCACACTCAGGCCAGCTAAATATTTGTAGGAGGTTCCAGAACTACAGACAGAGTTTGAGTAGAGTTGTTGTATGCATTGTATAGCACTGGTGTTACAGGGTTTGTGTGTACATACTAGTTTAACTTGGAATGCAATCTGTCTGCATAGCTCTCAACTGTAGGCCTATCCTCTTGATGGCCAAAGGTGTGCCCATTATGTTTTGTCTGTCCACCACACAGGTCTTGTGTCAGATATATCACTGGCAGTGTGCTTGTTGAGTGGTATCAGTACATGGCTACATCCATTTCTGTTTTTAACTTCATATTCCTGACTAAGGGTATGTTGCAGACTATCCTGTAACACCAGCAACTTGCTTAGTATATGACAACAGTTTTACACATATGGGCCTGTGTTCCAGCCTCTGCCTCCACATACATACCAGGCTTTGCACATATGACATGCTGTCAGGGGTTGTTCTGTAGTGGGCTGTGAGTATGTCATGCTGCCATTCTTGCCATCAGTCCACTGCTGTTGTGTCCCCCGCACATACTGTAGGGTTGGGGCCATATATGTGTCGGCTTCACCTACACAATACATGTGTGCCCTTATGCACTCCAGAGGTCAGTGTATGTAACAGTGGTATATGGCCCTGTATTATTGAATCTAAGGGGGGAATGCACCATAACTAACCTAGGCTGTTACAACATGTGGGGGTATCAGGGGTAAGCTGCCTTAAGGTATCTGGATGAACTTTACCATACAATCCACCTTGGGTAAATGAAGGCCTACTGCCTCCTGCCATACAGACTGCTCTGTTTGTCAGTGTGATTGTGATAGTGTCAGTTATGCCTTGTTATGTAACAGTTACATCCCATTGTGTCAACTGAGTTCTTTACCCCGTAGGGATTGTGTACAGAGTGTAAAATGAGGCTGCTGAACTATTCATCTGCATTACTTACTGTTGATTGTTTTGAATCCTGTGGCCCAGTCTGTCTTTAGTATTGTGTTACTTGAAGGCCTCGGCCTGGACAGCAACATATGTCAACCTTTCCAGACTAGTGTATTAGTATAACTGTTTCATGGTTGCATTACTCTGTTTATGTGGATCTCAGTGTCTAAATAGCTATATGACATGGCATATACAACTATAATAGTACACAAATAAAACTTTCCCATGTATGCAAATCTGTGTGTAATGTTATATCCTTTAACCTCTCTGTGGGTATATGTTGCAAGCAATGATTGTCATGTGTATGGGTGGCTCATACAGTGTCCATTGGTAAGGTGGTAACTGTAGGCATAGTGGCTGTTCCATATTGTGTGCACCTTCTACATATGTATCTTCCTATACATATCTCTGCGTCTGTTTGTGTAGTTACACACACACACACACACACACACACACACATATATATATATATATATATATATATATATATATATATATATATATATGTATATCTGTATCTGCATGTTTGTGTCTGTGTATATGTATCCTACGGATGTTGATTGCTTCCACATTGTACATTCCCTATGGGAGCCAGACTGAACTCCATGATATGTTACTAATACCAGCCTGGCATCATACAGGTGTGATGGAGTAATGTTAACATCTTGTACCCATGTTGTGTCATGTCCTGGTTATGGGATTTGCAACAGTTGGTAGTGTATTGCAGGGCAGACATGTTTGGCTGTGGGAGGGATACCTTTTCGTACAAGACATATGTTGTTTGGGGTCTCTCAACCCCATTAACAGTGCATGTAGACATATATGTTTTTATGTTCCCCTTTTTATCTACTGATGTATGTCCATATATACCTATATATATATATAAATTGCTGTATATATATATATATATATATATATATATACATATAGATGTAGATATATATATCTATAGATGTATGCATATGTATGTATATATGTTTATATTTTATATATATATATATATATATATATATATATATACATATATAGATATGTTATATATATTTAGATATTAATATATACACACACAAACACACACACACACACACATACACACACACACACAAACACACACACACACACACACACACACACACACACACACACACACACACACACACACACACACACACACATACATCTACATATTGAAATACATTCCCTTACTGTTGAATGACTGGGCTGGATGATATGTTTGTGAAAACATCAGGGTTATGTGTATTTGACATGGCTTAGTGGTAAACCGCTATGGTGTGTAGGGTCCTGGGTTTGAGCCTTGCAGAGGCTGTTTATTTTATTGCTGGGCAGAACAAGGGCCATTGGATACAGAGTGATTAAGGCACTTTTAAGTAGTTGTAAGTGGGTTTGCGCATATTTGTGTGGAGGTAAACAATGCTAACTTCTGGTTACAGTTTCTTATACTTAGTTAGCTTTTTAATTGCTTAACCTGTGTAGGCATTACTTACCCCTGTGCAAATAGGCTTAAACCCACTTACTGCTGCTTAAAAGTGCTTACTCTTTTATTGCTGGGCAGAACAAGGGCCATTGGATACAGAGTGATTAGGCACTTTTAAGCAGTTGTAAGTGGGTTTGCGCATATTTGCGTGGAGGTAAACAATGCTAACTTCTGGTTACAGTTTCTTATACTTAGTTAGCTTTTTAATTGCTTAACCTGTGTAGGCATTACTTGCCCCTGTGCAAATAGGCTTAAACCCACTTACTGCTGCTTAAAAGTGCTTACTCCCGCTTACCCCCCGCGCTAATTTCTTTAAAAGAAAACAAAAAAAGGGTTAAAAGGAAAGTGGTAAAAAAGGGGCACAAAGAGGGAAAGACAGTAGGGAAAATAGCTAGGGATGTGCAGGACATGTGTGGGGAAGGTCCATAGCCGCCCATTTCTTCTGCAGCAACAGCTGTGCATATACACTGAATTTTAAGGTAAATTTGGACACTCAAAACCATGAGAGAGGGGTGAGGACAACAATAATATGCTGTGATGCCAATTAGACCAGATTAAATGTGTCCAGTGGGCACATGCGCAAAATAGACAGCTATGTATGGACCGAGATTTTTTTTTTGGGAACAGATTGCCCTTTTTTTTTCAGGTGAGAGTGGGATGTTGGGGAGGGATAGTAGGTATATTTGGGGAGGTAGGTTGGGTAGGTTAACAGACAAGACAAACAAGATGCATACAGGGGCGGTATATGACACATGTGGGGGTAGACACCTTGATGGGGAGGGGTGTTAGGAAATCAGAAGCCCATGAGCCCCCTAGTGGAAACAGTGGGACTGAGGTCCCCACCCATGGGCAGTCACCACTACACCTTCACAGCCCCAAAGGTGGCTGTGCTGGGGGCTGAGTCACAGAGCCAGGCCGACCCTCTAGTTGCAACACTCGGCCCTCGAGCTGGTGTAGCAGATCTCCAACCTCACTGTGGATCTTGCTATGCACCACGACCCGGACCTGGCAACGGGTGACAGGTTCCTATCCGTGCCCGATCCCAGGGGGGAAACGAGCCCCATCCCCTTAGGCAGTTCCACCCGAAGGTGATGTAAGACCAACAAATAAGGAGGTCCTGAGTTGGGCCTCAGACATGCTGGTGCCCGGTGCCACGGCCAGCTGAGGTGGGACAGATGGGTCTGCTGGGACCAGCCTTCCCAAACGTGCTATGGTGTTTAAATTTTATCATCATATGTGGGTTAGTAATAGTCAACACATTCCAGAGTTAGGTATAATGGCATGTATAGATATTCCCATTAACCCAAACACCAGATACAAAACAGTTGCATAGCAAACGGAACACATGCATATATGGGACCACAGTTGTAATAACAACAGCATGCAGGTACATTGATGGCACCATGCCACCAATGTTGGAATATTTCAATATAGCGCATTCATGGAAACAGATTTAAATAATTATGAACCAATAGGACATAATCAGAACAGTGAAGTCATTACATACCAGTTGAGGTGGGTATGTAGTCTATTGTTGGAGATATGGTGGGGGGGGGGGAAGATGTCAATTAACAACTAGTATATTCCTGTAGTCCACATTACTTTCCTAGTCAGTGCTGTTCTCTGTACCTTATAAGTATTACTACACTATCCTATCCCCTTAGTTTGGACAGTGATATGGCTGTCATCATCTTTATACATGAACTGGTTTTACCTGCAGTAACCTCTTATCTGGTAAACCTGTGAAGGAAATATTTGTTAACACTTACTGTTTCTACACATACTCCCAGATTCTGGGTTGATGTTGTGCACATACCTGCCCATCTCTTTCTGCACAGACTCTGTCCATGTCTTATCCACATGTAGGTGAACCGAGACATATCTAGACTATTGCCCTCTTCAACCTTTAGTGACTTACCACACTCTTTTACAGGATTTCCTACACAGTTATATTATGTGGCACAGTGTGGGTGACAGTGATCAGTGATATGTTATTATTCAGAGCATCTGCAACACTCACAATTCCATACAATACCAGAGTAAACAGTACCAGTACAGTGTATCAAGGTTTTTATTCCTTGGCACAGTGTTCATATCCGACATACCTCTGGGAGCAATGTTTGTTAGCACTACCTGCATGTTGCCACACAAAGTACCAGATTACACATTAGTATTATGCACATACATCTCACTCTGTTAATGTACACACTCTGGTCACAGCTTGACAACATGGGGGTATAGATAGGACATACTTGGCTTATTACTCTTATAACAGTTTAGGGAGTTGCTAGAGTGACAGGTTTGTTCTCATAGATGTGTGACAATCAGTTGTATTCCCTGTTTGCTGCCTAAACATCTGGGATCATCCCACAGACTTCCCAGGGGGACAGGGTGACAGGCAGCAGATATGGACCCATATACTGGACATTCTAGTCTTATCTGTACAGTTGTGGGGTATGATTCTGAATGCAGCCTACTTCCACTCCCAGGATTCAGACCATGGTTGTGTCTGCTACAACTTAAACACTGTCCATCAGAGTTGTGTATGCTATATAGATATTGCCGTATATCTCCTACCTGCTTTCTGTCTTATAATTCTCCTGTGGTTTTGCATTCTCACCTTGTATTACAACACTCTTATGCAGGATTTCCTAGACAGTTATATTTTGTAGGACAGTGTGGGCAACAGTGATGAGTAATACCTTACTATTCAGAGCAACTGCATCAGTTACAATGCCATACAATATCAAAGTCAACAGTACCAGTACAGGGTATCATTCTTGTGCTTCTTGCACAGTGTTGGTATCTGACAGACCTGTGAGAGAAATGTTTGTCAGCACTACCTGAATGTTCCCACACACAGTACCAGTTTCCACATTACTATTATGCACATACATCTCACTCTGTTACTGTACACACTCTGGCCACAACTTGGCAACATGGGGGAGTAAATGGGACATATGTGGCTTCTTACTCTCAAAAGGTTTTGGGGAGCTGCTAGTGTGCCAGCTTTGTTCTCATAGATGTGTGTCAATCAGGTGTATTTCCTGTTTGCTGCCTATATGTCTGGGATCATCCCACTGATTTCCCAGGGGGACAGGTAGACAGGCAGCAGATATGGGCCACTTTATTGGACATTCTGGACATATCTGTACAGTTGTGGGGTATAATTCTGTATATAGACTACTACCACTGCCAGGATTCAAACTATGGTTGTGTGTTCTAAAAATAAGACAGTTCACGTCTCTGTTATATGTGCTATTTGGATTTTGTTGTCTTCCTTTTCACTGTTTTCTGTCTATGTGTCTCTCAGTTGTACTAAATGGCCTCTGGGGATTACACCAGTCATGTACAGGCATTCCTACACATTCTATTTATGGTGCACAGTGAGGGTAACAGTGCTTAATACAACAGTACTATTATGCGATTGCAAATCTACATTACCATATGATACCAGAGTATACGCATGCAGTCCAGCAGTTAGACCTTTATTGTCAGGCTATTACGATTTTATTTACATACAAACTATATGAGACTCTTCCTGCCATATTCTCCATTATATGCAGTACTTACCTTAAACAATACAGGTTTTATACAGGCAAATAATTTACTAATACTTTTAGATTTATTTCCTATGACAGTACATACAAGAGTATTACTGACCTGCCTCGCATCTCAACCTCTCCAGGTGACTTCCATGGGCCTCCTGGTTCATGGTCCACACACTTGCAGCTGTGGAGGACATAAGAGGAATATTTAGCCATACCTATCCATGATATACATGAGCTGGCAATTATTACACATATAGTGGAGTAATACTTACACACAGCTGGGACAGCCCTTGCCGTTCTAGCCTCTTGGATCCACTGCTCCAAGATGTCCCCCTTATGCCGCTTCAGGTCGGCATAGTGATGCCTGACCTGCTCACCAGTTCGGGGTATGCTAGTAGTACTGGTGAGGTCACGGGCGAGATGGTCCCAGGCTTCCACCTTATATTGGGAACCCTGGTACTGGCCCTACAGCAGTCTCTGCTCATGGTCTTTGACAAGGAGTCCTGCCATGACTCTGGACTCCTGGATGCACCAGCACTGCGCCCGGAAGAACACACCTTCTCCCCTTTTTGCCATTGTGCTTGCAAGCAGAAGCTACAACCAGTTATGAGATGTATTCCCACCTGTTGGGCTTATGTAGGGCTGATTTCCTGCACTTTTCCATGATTGGCCAATTTTGAAAAGGCTAGGCTATGGGCAAACCTGTTTACCTAAGGTTGGCATTGTTTAAAGGGGTATACCACTGGACACATTGAGTTAGATGGCCTACACATTGCTTACACCTCCTAAGCTGGCCTGTGCAATGCTTAGTGTTGTTTACATTAGACTTTGCATTATATTTTTATTTTGGCATTGATTTCTTATTCATTACATCTTATATATATAAATTATCTATCTATCTATCTATCTATCTATCTATCTATCTATCTATCTATCTATATGTCTGGTATCCATGATTCATGTGTGCATACACTATATGGGGTCCTTGTATTTTATTGGGGACTTCAACACTCTATTACAATTGCACCTCACATCTGGGCTTACTGCTGTACTCCAGTTCACATATTTATGTTATGTAGTGGGTTATAGAACATATAACTGTATACTGATTCCTTTCACAGGTTCAGTTTGATTTTACTATAGTGAGGACTTGTTTGATGATACCTCATTCTTCTGTACTGCTGTGATGGCTTGGTGGTTAACTACTGTGACTATAGTGTATAGGATTCTTGGTTCAAGACCTGCAAGATTGTTTATTTTGTTGATGGGCAGAACAAGGGCCATTGGATACAGAGTGATTAAGGCACTTTTGAGCAGTTGTAAGTGTGTTTGCGTGGGTTTGCGAGAGGGTAAGCAATGCTAACCTCCAGTTAAATATGCTTACAGAGAGTAAGCTTCCATATTGCTTAACCTTTATGTGCATTGCTTACCCCTGCACAAATAGGATTAAACTCGCTTTCTAGTGCTTAAATATGCTTATTACTGCTTATTGGTGCTAACACTTGCTTACTAGTGCTTACTCCCACTTACAATTGCACTGATTTAGACAGTAATATCTAATGGTTCTTGGGAAGGTGGGGGATTTGAAAGCTGTATGGAGTTGTCATTCATTACACATTTTACCTTCCATTTGTATCCATAATTCCTGTGTACATATACTGTATGGGGCACATGTGCTTATCTGTGGACTTTGCAATGTTATGACACTGACATCTTACATGTGCATTTAATGCAGTACTCCAGTTCAGAAATATATGTTATTTTGTAGGTTATGCAACTAAAATATTGGTCATAACATGATTTGCCATGGAAAATGGAATAGGCTGCAGAGAGACTCGAACTGGGAAAGCCTGCTCGTAAGGCAAATGCTCTGCTCACTACACTATTGCTATACTGCTTCATTTGAATATATCTTCCTTGTTATCCTCGTCAGCATTTAAGCTGCATTAACTGTAGCTAAACAATAGCCACACCCATGCACTTATGGTTAGCTTTAATCGGATTGATAATAAAAAAAAAATAGGTTTGTTTGTTTGATTTGTATTTACTATTGCTGTTGTACATGTGGGGGAATGTTGCTGGGGATATGCGGACACCTATGAGTAGTCTCGATCATTCCTTTGGCCTTTCTGCTGTTCTTCGTTGTGGGGGCATGTATATTGTGAAAGCTCTGCTCTCAGACATGCCCCCTGCACTCTTACATGCTCCGTATAAGATTAGGAGCTCAGGCAGCGCACCTTCATTAATATGCATGGCACACTGCCATTCTGCTCCTAAATGGCCACTTCCGTGCAGGATTAAGCTAGTCCTGCATGGAAGATTTGTAAATCCGGGAGATGTCAAATACAGAAACCTCATGAAAACATACATCACAGCATTGCTATAACAGTAGAAGAGACCCCAATCTAGGATAAAGTCAGTCCAAGTCCATTCTAAAAAGTGATCTTAGAATAGTCTCAGGAATAAGGAAGTGTCTCATATTTTTTTTTAACTTTGATGCAAAAAATGTTCTAGAAAACATGACAGTAACTTTGTGTCTAGCTCCTTCTTTTCTCACTGTTAATATCTTGTGTCAGCCATATGTTAAGAAGTACAAATGTTATTAAATGGAGGATTTATATAAGGAAACTATTTGGTAAGCTGGTTGATCTTGAAAAACATCTCTGTGTGGAGAGAAATAGAATTTGACAAATAATCAACATTTTTAATTGAAATATTCACTCCCTTAGTCAAATGTTTGACAAGAAAATTGACATAAGAAGTAATAAAAATGCAAACATATTGTTGCAAGCACTGATAATTTAGACAGTAAACCCTTACAATTGTACCACTTCTGTGCAACATTTATTATCTTGAGTATTATAAAATTTGTAAACAAATGTAATCATATTGGTTGAACAGTTTTACACAACCAAATATGCTTTTGTAGACTTATCTTCATGAACTTAAAATTTAGATAAATTATTTTTGCCAACAGCAGCAAGATTATAGGGAGCCAGATAAGTATTACGGAACAATGTACAGTGTTGATATTTACATTTAGCAAATGGTAAACATTTATTCTCTCCAAGCTGTAATCATATAGGCTGAGCAGTTTAAACCACTGAAAAACATAAAGCAACTGTAGTAGTGCTAGCTTCACAAAGTGAAAATTTTGGTAAATGAATTTTGCCAATATCAGCTAAATTACAGGTTAGTATTATATTACAGTATGCATCACTAATGTATGTGTTAGCAAATGCTAAGAATTTGTGCTCTCAAACCCATCTATTCCTGGGATTCAAAAAACTTTCCCTGCACTCTCATAAATTGATGTGGCCAAAATGGGCAATTTACATGAACATAGGAAATATGACTCAATGACATGATTAGACAAAATAACAAAAGACCTAACTATCAACTAACTTGCATGTCTCTCAACTGAGCAGCATTACTGTCAGTGGCACAGTGAATACCATTGTCATTTCTCACCAAGAGGTTCACCAGTTCAATTCTTGGCTGGGGTGCCTTCTGTGTTGAGTCTGCATGTCTCCTTGTGTTTGTGTGAGTTTCTTCTTGGTGCTCCAGTTTCCTCCAAATTCAAAGACATGCAGTAGGTGGATTGAACTCCAAATTGGCCATAGATGTGAGGATGTAGTGTTGAAGTGCTACCTTGCTAGCCACCTGGTAGTGTAAACCTTGGCTCTAGATGATTGTCACTGTTGAAGTGACACCCAACCCCATGTGCAAAAATGGAAAAAACAAAGTGGGAATGGATGGATGAACCATAAGTGATAATCAACATTTTCTTGTGGTAATTACCACTGGTGGCTGATGCCTTACATTGGTACATGCAACCAATACATTTATTCTTCTACAATCTTGCACACATTCAAACACACACACACACACACACACACACACACACACACACACACACACACACACACACACACACCACACATGCACACACACACTCACACACACACATGGCACTCCATATGTCTCTCAATTGTCCCTGATTTTACAGAATATCAGTGATTTTTGCATCTTGAATTCACCCTGTCCCTCACAAATCATGGGTGACTACATTCAGTCAATAATACCAGATATTAGAGTTTCATTCATCTTACTGTTCAGAAAATGCAAAATCTGTAATTCTATTGAATTTTAAGTGACGTAGACTAACATTTAAAATTGTCCCTGATGTCTGTTGACCCCTTCCCAATATTTAAGGCTTTGCACATTAGAAGAAGTATCGGAGACACCACCCCATACACACAAGTGTGCATTCACACATACACTCACTCAGAGTCATCTCATGGATACTCAGTGTGCAAGAGAGACATCACTCCACACACAAAAGTGTGTGCTCACACATACACTCACAGTCAATTCACGGACACTCAGTGTACATGAAAGCCACCATCCCACACACAAGTGTGCATTCACACACACTCTCTCACAGTAAATTCACAGACACTCATTGTATATGAGAGACAACATACCCAGTTGCGCAGACTAACACATTCATACACACAGTCACATATGCGCACATCCATAGACACATGCACACACACAGACATATACACACACATACACACACACACACACACACACACACACACACACACACACACACACACACACACACACACATATCCATACTTTCATTATTCCCTTAACTAGTCTCCCTACTGTAACCACCCAGGAAAGACACACACACACACACACACACACACACACACACACACACACACACACACACACACACACACACACACACACAAAGAACAGCATCAGAATTCACCAAGATCAAGTCTGACACCCTCTGTATCGTTTTACCTGTAAACAGATTTTAATTTCTTCCAACATTTCACCCAGATCTCTTTTTTTGTTAAATAATATTGCTGCCCATCTAGTTTTCTATGACAAACATGAACAAAACTCTTCCATCAACATTTTCAATACACCCTTTATTGCCATTAGAGAAATTATAATGCCAGTACAATATGATTCACGTGTCAATTTTATATAAATCATCTTTCTACCATGTAGGATTTCTTTTTTTCTGAAATTCTTGAATGAAGTGACATTCTATGAAAACATGTGACATTTCCCCTTCTGCATTACAAACATCACATATCTTAACAGCAAACTTTTTTGTTTTTTATTTCACCATTTACAGGTAGTTTATTCTGCACCAACTACTATAGAAAATATTTTACATTTCTGTATATGTTGAAATCTCATCATTCTTTTCAATAGCCTTAATGGTGATTAATAACTCATTCCATGGATTCACCGTATAATGTTTTTTCTTTTACCACATCATGTATGTTTTACCCATTTTTAATCCCAGTTATCACATGTAACTTCCATGCTTTTAGTTTAAAACATATTCAACTCTATCATATATTTCTTTAACTTGATTTCTTTTTCTACATACTGAAAACATCTTTCTAATTTATCTCTTGATAATTTTCCCCAAATAGTCTCTCTCTCTCTTGAATAACATATCAAAATCCATAAAGATGGGATTTATAAAGACTGATCCTCTTTAATTCTTTATATTATATATGCCCAGTGATTCAATAAACTTAGTGGGAAGCTTACACTGAGTTTACATTTTTGCCCAATGAGCAGCAGCACTAATCGTATATGCATGCTATACATCATGCTTACACGAATACAAGCTAGGTTTCGTGGCCAGCAACAGTGTCGCTGGCCAGGAAACTGTGTAAAGCAACATGAGCACATTCAGACATGCAAACAAGTTTACCTATAGGCAATCTTATTCTGCGAGATTGCACAGACAGCCAAAACGACTACCGGCAGTGACTGCTGTAGTAACTCATTATAGAGAAGTGTACTCAGTGCAAAGTACAGAACAAACATGTACTATACTGTACAGTGCAAACATGTTTTTGCATACTAAAATAAAGGTTTGGTGGTAATCAAGAGGGATGTTTATTAAGGATGGTATAAATAAGAGGGGGTATGTGCATATTATAAGGATGTACAAAATAAGTTGCTTGAATATGAATGTAATGTCAGCATAGGTCTCATCCAATCGGGACACATAGCAACAAGATCATGGACAACAGTATACAGAATCACTCACAATCATGGACGATATCTGAATAATACCACCACTAATTTGTGTCATTGACGTAAAATATTTGATTGTGAGTTGTTCTGTATGAACACACTTGTACAACTGTAATGATTTGTCAGTAATCTATAAAGGGAATCAAGCACAGTTACTTAAAAACGGACACTTTTTGGAGGTTTTACGAGGGACACTGATACATTTGTAGTTTAAATTATGAGCAATCCTGGCTAGGTGAGAGGTTCGCATGACACATATATGCCACAATCCATGCTTGCAAGAATGTAACCCATGGCATCAGTGTTGTTAATGAGCCATCTGTTTACTGGATGCATAACAGGAAGAGGTATCACACATTCATCTTGTATAACACCTTGAATGGAAGTCTGCACTGTCAACGCTTAATGGTTATGCATCATAAAGAATACTTGTGTATGAACAAAAAGATGTCTGGAAGCTCACTGTGGCAAAAGTGATGCACTTCAGTAAATCATCCCTGGAAGATTTGTGGTGAGGTACATACAAAAAGGTGTATTGTACTCAGTTATTGGTATGATGAGGGCTAAGAGTAATTAGACTATAATGTCCTTTGATGTGGATGTCCTGCCCATTCTCAGGAGTTTTGGTACACGCAAGGGATTTGTCACCACTTTGGTCACATGTGTAAGTTCTGCTTACTATCTACCTGACTACCCAGGTCAAATACCAGTTGGTCTACTTATAGGGTGTGCTGCCCAAATTGTAATTAGCTTGTGTATTTGCTTTCAAAAAGGAACTAATTATGCTTTTTGTTCATCTATTCTGCCTCCATGGCTCAGGCAACAATCATTGGTGTGTGTTAATACTTTCTGCATTATATCAATAGTGTTCTTGGATTCAATGATTGTCCACAATTTGTTATTGTCTACAAAGCTGGTTAGACAAAATGATGTGTAAGCTTGTCTTGACTTATGAGACTTAAATACTGAACAGGAACGGGCTAAGTACAGAACCCCAAGGTATGGACATGGTCACTAGACTCTAGCTATAGGTGACTTCACACACTTCAACATTATGTGTCCTGTCTCTGATACATTTGTCTACCCACTTGGTAACATAGGTGTTTATGCCCACATGAGACCATTGCTCTGTAATACCTGAGTGTGGATTTGTGTCAAATGCCTTGTCCAGGTAAGTTATGTGGGATGACAGTCTTTTCATCATGCATGCCCTTGGCTACCTTCTTGAAGACATCAACCAGATTTAACAGACATGATGTAGCCTTAATAAATCAAAAATGGGTTTGGTACACAGTCGGGAGATTACCTGTGTCCTTCTGTTAATTGTCCATTAAGAGTCATTGGTCTGCCTCACAGATGAGGACAGTCAGGATTACGGGTCTATAATTCCCTGCATCAGTTGATGGTCCCCCTTTGTTCAAACAGATGACTATGACTGTTGCTGTACACTCTTCTCCAAGAACATAGGTTGTCTGAAAACTCTGCACTTAGTTATGTACTCCCCTTAACATTTCACACTTATTTAAATAAATGATTTGTGACAACACCTTCAAATACAACCTTGGTTATGCATCACATGCAGTGGTACTGTTCACACAATCATACAACTCTACCAGTGTAATGTAATTACGTCAATTGCACATCATATGCCTGTATGCTTTTCATTGGAAAGCTGCGTTTGAGCAGCATGATATCATATAAGGATACATTACAAATGAACTGGTTGTGGCTCATGCAGTACAGTTACTGACACAAATGCTGACAGTCACACAATGGTGCTGGTGACAAACTCAATAATTCTTAGGAATAGCAACACAATTGCGCATATGAATCAAACAGGTGACATTTTTGTGTATATCACAGCATTACAACAAGTAAATGAAACAAGACTTATGTGCCCATGTAATCAATATGAATTTTTATTGATGTATGTCACAGAGCATTTAATGACGGTAGGTATACACATGCACACATGTGCCATATTGCAAGTGTCACTGTGATGCTAGAATGAAAACTGCATAAAATGTTGAGCTGCTCCATAACACATGCCTTACTAAGCCAACAGTATCATTCCATATCAACAGTTCTCAGGAAGTATACACACACACACACACACACACACACACACACACACACACACACACACACACACACACACACACACACACCAGTTGACTAGGCTAAGATTAGAACCCATTCCTCATTAGTTACACAAGCTAAAAAACTCAGTACTTAATGTAAGTGCCATGGTGAAAAGTCTGACTTTTAAAGTGCTGGTTGATAATTTATAGTGGATGACATCATCATTGTAGGTTTGGGAGCAGATGTTAAGAGGCCTGAATGAAATGGCTTTGTAGGCATGGGCGACTGTCAGAATATTTGTTTTGCATGGGACTGGATTTATGGCAGTAGGATACAGACTCATGCTCTTCTGACTATGCACATACACACTCGCACATGCATACAGACACAGAGATATTGTGGCTTTTTTGTTCCCAACTGTAGAACACAGTAGTTTATAATTACACCATCCCTGAAGTATGCTTTTGTCTTGACAAACTGCTATTTATAGATGATGACATCATCATTATATGATGTGGATAACATATTATTATGAGCATGGAGTGCAAAGTGTGGAATTTGGATTTTCTGTTGTGGTTCCAATGTGCAGGTATACTTTAAAAGACAGCTCTCAAACTTGATGAAATAAGCTGTCAGGAATGCATCTTTGCAGAACTGTGAAATAAACACCTGTTTTTCAATTTGTTGCTTGCATTACAGACTTACAGTCATGCACACACACAAACACAGACACGCATGTTTTGTGATCAGCATGGAAACACAGACACGCATGTTTTGTGATCAGCATGGATGTAACTGTGTATGTATGTGTTCATATTTATGATGAATTGATGTCCACATTAAGTCATGTATAAGACAATCTCAATGTCTATTTCCAGTATAAAGCTTTAGATGATATAACAGTGCAGTTGTGCTATTTATGTTTATAGTATAGTTGACATTTGGGAACTACTACTGACATATCCATTTTCAAGTGCATGGGTGCAGGGCACACATAAGTCTGAGTAAATATGTGTTCAGTCACAAACAAGTGCCATCACTTTGGTTATGTTTTTATATGGATTATGATGGGATGAAGGCTAAATGGACAGTAAATAAAGTAACAAATGCCAATCACCTCTTTACATAGCACACCACTGAGAAACTGGTTTGAATGATCAATTGCACATGTGAGATTCACATTTAATGAATGCAACTTGAACTTGAGAAGTGCTTATGCATGTAGTATATGGCAGAAATACCCAACAGGTAATATGGTGTTTGTAATGTAGTTTACACTGTAGTTTATATTGGAAATGCTGTGTCATACCTTTTAAGACATTCCACAGGATTCAATAAACTCCATTCAGGAATAGCGCTATTCCTGTATGGAGTGAATTGTGTCCATTTCTGCGTAGCTTTAACAGCATATTCAAAAAGGTGCACTACTGCTAAGGCTAAATGAACATGAATACTACTGATTGCAGGGGGCATGTTTAAGTAGTGCACACCCATCTAAAATGCTGCCTGCACTCAGGAAGAGCCATACAGTACTTTTTAAAAGCTTTTCAGTGTCTGCGGCCACTGAAACCAAATAAAATAGTAAAACAGTGTCCACGGACACTGAAATAGATAGGGGATCAAGAAATTAAAGCAGGGGGGTGTGACAGGTTCTTTCACACACCCCCTACATTGTCAAAGTGTCCACAGACACTGAAAGCAGGAAGTCTGGATAGGAAGCAATGCAGGGGGTTCATAGGTGTGTACTAGGCTAATGGCCCTGGAGTCTTTACAAGCCTAGCCCATAGAATAACCCTGGCATTTTGCCACCCATCCTTATGTCCTAGTACCTCTGTCGAGTAGAGCCACTGGAGTGATCCCCAGGATGAATTTTCTTTTTCCTATGCACTCATCAAGATTTCTTTTGAAGAAGGCCAGTGAGGTGCTCTGCTTGACATGTATGCGAAGTCTATTCCATAGCATGAGCAATCTCTGGGTTATGTACCTGTCCCTCCAGCATGTTCTGTTGATTGTGGCAATGAGGTTGAGGTCTCTGTAGCATGTGGTGTGGAGGGATTGGGATTTCTTTAGATGTAGCATTTCTAACTGAGCAGGGTCAGACATGGCTTTGTAACTCAAGCAGAGATCGCCTCTAAGTAGGTGATATGAGACAGAGAATAGTTGGAGTTTTTTGAGTCTGTCCATATAGAACAAGTGTTTAAGGCCTAGACCTATTTGCATATATCTTCCTTGTTATCCTCTTCAGCCATTTAAGCTGCATTAACCGTAGCTAAGAGATGGGCTAAAATGTGGGAGAGTGTTGCTGGGGATATGCGGACACCTATGAGTGGTCTCGCTCATTCCTTTGGCCTTTCTGCTTTTCTTCATTGTGGGGGCATGTACATTGTGAAAGCTCTGCTCTCAGACACACCCCCTGCACTCTTACATGCTCCATGTAAGATTAGGAGATCAGGCAGCGCGCCTTCATTAATATGTATATCACGCTGCCTTCCTGCTCCTAAATGGCCAATTCCACGCAGGACTAAGCTAGTCCTGCATGGAAGATTAGTAAATCTGGGGATATGTCAAATACAGAAACCTCATGAAAACATACATCACAGCATTGCTATAAAAGTAGAAGAGACCCCAGCCTAGGCTAAATTCAGTCCAAGTCCATTCTAAAAAGTGATCTTAGAATACTCAGCAATAAGGAGCAAGTGTCTCATATTTTCTTTTTTTAACTTTGATGCAAAAAACATTCTAGAAACATGACAATAGCTCCTTCTTTTCTCACTGTTAATATCGTGTAAGTGTCAGCCCTATGTTAAGAAGTACAAATGTTATTAAATGGAGGATTTATATAAGGAAACTATTTGGTAAGCTGGTTGATCTTGGAAAACATCTCTGTGTGGAGAGAAATAGAATTTGACAAATAATCAACATTTTTAATTGAAATATTCACTCCCTTAGTCAAATGTTTGACAAGAAAATTGACATAAGAAGTAATAAAAATGCAAACATATTGTTGCAAGCACTGATAATTTAGACAGTAAACCCTTACAATTGTACCACTTCTGTGCAACATTTATTATCTTGAGTATTATAAAATTTGTAAACAAATGTAATCATATTGGTTGAACAGTTTTACACAACCAAAATATGTTTTTGTAGACTTATCTTCATGAAATTAAAATTTAGATAAATTATTTTTGCCAACAGCAGCAAGATTATAGGGAGCCAGATAAGTATTATGAAACAATGTACGGTGTTGATATTTACATTTAGCAAATGATAAGCATTTATTGTCTCGAAGCTGTAATCATATAGGCTGAGCAGTTTAAACCACTGAAAAACATAAAGCAACTGCAGTAGTTCTAGCTTCACAAAGTGAACATTTTGGTAAAGGAATTTTGCCAATATCAGCTAAATTATAGGTTAGTATTATATTACAATATGCATCACTAATGTATGTGTTAGCAAATGCTAAGAATTTGTGCTCTCGAACCCACCTATTCCTGGGATTCAAAAAACTTTCCCTGCACTCTCATAAACTGATGTGGCCAAAATGGGCAATTTACATGAACATAGGAAATATGACTCAATGACATGATTAGACACAATAACAAAAGACCTAACTATCAACTAACTTGTATGTCTCTCAACTGAGCAGCATTACTGTCAGTGGCACAGTGAATACCACTGTCATTTCTCAGCAAGAGGTTCACCAGTTCAGTTCTTGGCTGGGGTGCCTTCTGTGTTGAGTCTGCATGTTTCTCTGTGTTTGTAAGAGTTTCTTCTTGGTGCTCCAGTTTCCTCCAAATTCCAAAGACATGCAGTAGGTGGACTGAACACTCCAAATTGGCCATAGATGTGAGTGTGTGGTGTTGAAGCACTACCTTTGTAGTCACCTGGTAGTGTAAACCTTGGCTCTAGATGATTGTCACTGTTGAAGTGACACCCAAACCCCATCTGCAATAATGGAAAAAACAAAGTGGGAATGGATGGATGAACTATAAGTGATAATCAGCATTTTCTTGTGGCAATTACCACTGGTGGCTGATGCCTTACATTGGCACATGCAAACAATACATTTATTCTTCTACAATCTTGCACACATTCAAACACACGCACACGCACACGAACACACACACACACACACACCCACACACACACACACACACACACACACACACACACACACACACACACACACACACACACACACAGATGGCACCCCGTATGGCTCTCAGTTGTCTCTGATTTTACAGAATATCAGTGATTTTACATTTTGAATTCACCCTGTCCCTCACAAATCACGGATGACTACATTCAGTCAATAATACTAGATATTACATTTTCATTCATCTTACTGTTCAGAAAATGCAAAATCTGTAATTCTATTGAATTTTAAGTGACTTAGAACAACATTTTTAAAGTATCCCTGATGTCTGTTGAACCCTTCCCAATATTTAAGGCTTTACACATTAGAAGTAGTATGGGAGCCACCACCCCACACACACAAGTGTGCATTCACACACACACTCACTCACAGTCAAGTCATGGATACTCAGTGAATATGAGAGACACAACCCCACACACAAAAGTGTGCGCTCACACACACATACTCACAGTCAATTCACAGACACTCATTGTACATGAGAGATACCACACCCAGTTAGGCTGACTGACATCTTTTCATACACACTGTCACATATGTGCACATCCACAGACACAAGCAAACACTCACACACACACACACACACACACACACACACACACACACACACACACACACACACACACACACACACACACACACACACACACACACACACACACACACACACACACACACACACACACACACACACACACGCACACGTACACTCATAGACAGTTTCACACAGTCACTTATGGTAGATGAGACATCCACCCATACTATCATGCTTATAGGTATACTTACCCATTCGCAAGATACACAGACACAGTTACATGTACACCAACAGATACACACACACACACACACACACACACACACACACACACACACACACACACACACACACACACACACACACACACACACACACACATACTTTCATTATTCCCTTAACTAGTCTCCCTACTGTAACTACCCAGAAAAGACACACACACACACACACACACACACACACACACACACACACACACACACACACACACACACACACACACACACACAAAGAAGAGCATCAGAATTTACCAAGATCAAGTCTGACGCCCTCTGTATCATTTTACCATAAACAAATTTAAATTTCTTCCAACATTTCTCCCAGATCTCTTTTTTGTTATATAATATTGCTGCCCATATAGTTTTCTACAACAAACATGAACAAAACTCTTCCATCAACATTTTCAATACACCCTTTATTGCCATTAGAGAAATTATAATGACAGTACAATATCATTCGTGTGTCAATTTTATATAAACCATCATTCTACCATGTAGGGTTTCTTTTTTTCTGAAATTTTTGAATGAAGTGACATTCTACGAAAACATGTGACATTTCCACTTCTGCATTACAAACATCAGATATGTTATCAGCAAACTTTTTTGTATTTTATTTCACCATTTACAGGTAGTTTATTCTGCATCAACTATGACGGAAAATGTTTTACATTTCTGTATATGTTGAAATGTCATCATTCTCTTCAATACCCTTAGTGGTGATTAATAACTCATTCCATGGATCCACCCTATAATATTTTTTCTTTTACCATGTCATGCATGTCTTACCCATTCTTAATCCTAGCTATCTCATGTAACTTCCATGCTTTTAGTTTAAAACATATTCATCTCTATCTTACATCTCTTTAACTTGTTTTCTTTTTCTACATACTGAAAACATCTTTCTCATTTATCTCTTGATAATTTTCCCCAAATAGTCTCTCTCTCTTGAATAACATATCAGAATCCATAAAGATGGGATTTATAAAGACTAATCCTCTTTAATTCTTTATATTATATATGTCCAGTGATTCAATAAACTTAGTGGGAAGCTTACACTGAGTTTACATTTTTGCCCAATGAGCAGCAGCGCTAATCGTATATGCATGCTATACATCATGCTTACACAAATACAAGCGAGGTTTCGTGGCCAGCAACAGTGTCACTGGCCAGGAAACTGTGTAAAGCAACATGAGCACATTCAGACATGCAAACAAGTTTACCTATAGGCAATGTTATTCTGCGAGATTGCACGGACAGCCACAATGAGTACCGGCAGTGACTGCTGTAGTAACTCATTATAGAGACGTGTACTCAGTGCAAAGTACAGTACAAATGTACTGTACTGTACAGTACAAACATGGTTTTGCATACTGAAATAAAGGTTTGGTGGTGTTCAAAAGGGATGTTTATTAAGGATGGTATAAATAATAGGGGGTATCTGCATATTATGAGGCTGTACAAAATGAATTCTTTGAATATGAATGTAATGTCAGCATAGGTCTCATCCAATCGGGACACATAGCAACAAGATCATGGACAACAGCAGGCAGAATCACTCACAATCATGGACAATATCAGAATAATATCACCACTATTCTGTGTCATTGACGTAAAATATCTGATTGTGAGCTGTTCTATATGAACAAACTTGTACAACTGTAATGATTTGTCAGTAATCTATAAAGGGAATCAAGCACAGTTACTCAAAAATTGACATTTTTTGGAGGTTTTACGAGGGACACTGTTACATCTGTACTTTAAATTATGAGCAATCCTGGCTAGGTGAGAGGTTTGCATGACACATATATGCCACAATCCATGCTTGCTAGAATGTAACCCATGGCATCATTGTTGTCAATGGGCCATCTATTTACTGGATGCATAACAGGAAGAGGTATCACACATTCATGTTGTATAACACCTTGAATGGAAGTCTGCACTGTCAATGCCTAATGGTTATGCATCACAAATAATACTTGTGTATGAACAAAACGATGTTTGGATGCTCAATGTGGCAAAAGTGATGCACTTCAGTAAATCATCCCTGGAAGATTTGTGGTGAGGTACATACAAAAAGGTGTATTGCACTCAGTTATTGGTATGATGAGGGCTAAGAGTAATTAGACTATAATGTCCTTTGATGTGGATGTCCTGCCCATTCTCAGGAGTTGTGCTACACATAAGCGATTTGTCACCACTTTGGTCACATGTGTAAGTTCTGCTTACTATCTACCTAACTACACAGGTCAAATACCACTTGGTCTACTCATAGGGTGTGCTGCCTATATTGTAATTAGCTGGTGTATTTGCTTTCAAAAAGGAACTAATTATGCTTTTTGTTCATCTAGTGTGCCTCCATGGCTCAGGCAACAATCATTTGTGTGTGTTAATACTTTCTGCATTATATCAATAGTGTTCTTGGATTCAATGATTGTCCACAATTTGCAATCGTCTACAAAACTGGTTAAATAAAATGATGTGTAAGCTTGTCTTGACTTATGAGACTGAAATACTGAACAGGAACGGGCTAAGTACAGAACCCCAAGATATGGACTTGGTCACTAAACACTAGCTATAGGTGACTTCACGCACTTCAGCATTATGTGTCCTGTCTCTGATACATTTGTCTACCCACTTGGTATCATAGGTGTTTATGCCCACATAAGACCATTTCTAGGTAATACCTGATTG
The DNA here is from genome assembly GCF_019279795.1 of Protopterus annectens. Taxonomy (NCBI): domain Eukaryota; kingdom Metazoa; phylum Chordata; order Ceratodontiformes; family Protopteridae; genus Protopterus; species Protopterus annectens. Next base: position 1,059,492,319 of record NC_056730.1, on the reverse strand, counting down.
TGGATTTGTGTCAAATGCCTTGTCCAGGTAAGTTATGTGGGACGACAGTCTTTTCATCATGCATGCCCTTGGTGACCTTCTTGAAGACATCAACCAGATTTAACAGACATGATGTAGCCTTAATAAATCAAAAATGGGTTTGGTACACATTCGTGAGATTACCTGTGTCCTTTTGTTAATGGTCCATGAAGAGTCATTGGTCTGCCTCACAGATGAGGACAGTCAGGATTACGGGTCTATAATTCTCTGCATCAGTTGATGGTCCCCCTTTGTTTAAACAGATGACTATGACTGTTGTTGTACACTCTTCTCCAAGAACATAGGCTGTCTGAAAACTCTGCACTTAGTTTTGTACTCCCCTTAACATTTCACACTTATTTAAATAAATTATTTGTGACCACACCTTCAAATACAACCTTGGTTATGCATCACTTGCAGTGGTATTGTTCACACAATCATACAACTCTACCAGTGTAATGTAACTACATCAGTAGCACATCATATGCCTGTATGCTTTTCATTGGAAAGCTGCGTTTGAGCAGCCTGATATCATATATGGATACATTACAAATTAACTGGTTGTGGCTCATGCAGTACAGTTACTGACACAAATGCTGCCAGTCACACAGTGGTGCTGGTGACAAAGTCAGTAATCCTTAGGAATAGCAAAACAATTGTGCATATGAATCAAAACATGTGACATTTTTGTGTATATCACAGCATTACAACAAGTTAATGAAACAAGACTTATGTGCCCATGTAATCAATATGAATTTTTATTGATGTATGTCACAGAGCATTTAATGACAGTAGGTATACACATGCACACATGTGCCATACTGCAAGTGTCACTGTTATGCTTGAATGAAAACTGCATAAAATGTTGAGCTGCTCCATAACACATGCCTTACTAAGCCAACAGTATCATTCCATATCAACAGTTTTCAGAAACACACACACACACACCTGTTGACGTGGCTAAAATTAGATCCCATTTCTCACTAGTTGCATAAGCTAGAAAAATCAGTGCTTAATGCAAGTGCCATGACACAAGTCTGACTTTTAAAGTGCTGGTTGATAATTTATAGTGGATGACATCATCATTGTAGGTTTGGGAGTAGATGTTAGGAGGTCTGAATGAAATGGCTTTCTAGGCATGGATGACTGTCAGAATATTTGTTCTGCATGGGACTGGATTTATGGCAGTAGGATACAGACTCATGGTTTTCTAACAATGCGCATACACACTTACACATGCATACAGACACACACATAATGTGGCTTTTTTGTTCCCAACTGTAGAACACAGTAGTTAATAATTACACCATTCCTGAAGTATGCTTTTGTCTTGACATACTGCTATTTATAGATGATGACATCATCATTATATGATGTGGATAACATATCATGTTATGAGCATGGGGTGCAAAGTGTGGAATTTGGATTTTCTGTTGTGGTTCCAATGTGCAGGTATACTTTAAAAGACAGCTCTCAAACTTGATGCAATAAGCTGTCAGGAATGCATCTTGCAGAACTGAGAAATATACACCTGTTTTTCAATTTGTTGTGTGCATTACAGACTTACAGTCATGCACACACACAAACACAGACACACATGTTTTGTGATCAGCATGGATGTAACTGTGTATGTATGTGTTCATATTTATGATGAACTGATGTCCACATTAAGTCATGTATAAGACAATCTCAATGTCTATTGCCAGTATAAAACTTTAGATGATGTAACAGTGCAGTTATGCTATTTATTTTTGTAGTGTAGTTGACATTTGGGAACTACTACTGATATATCCATTTTCAAGTGCATGGGTGCAGGGCACACATGATTCTGAGTAAATATATATTCAGTCACAAACAAGTGCTTTCACTTTGGTTATGTTTTTACATGGATTATGATGGGATGAAGGCTAAATGGGCAGTAAATATAGTAACAAATGCCAATCACCTCTTTACATAGCACACCACTGAGAAACTGGTTTGAGTGATTGATAGCAGAGTGTTTGCACATGTGAGATTCACATTTAATAAATACAACTTGAACTTGAGAAGTGCTTATGCATGTAGTATATGGCAGAAATAGCCAACAGGTAATATGGTGTTTATAATGTAGTTTATACTGTAGTTTATATTGGAAATGTTGTATCATAACTTTTAAGACATTACCCAGGACTCAATAAACTCCATGCAGGAATGGTGCTATTCCTGCATGGAGTGAATTGTGTCAATTTCTGCATAGCTTTAACAGCAGTATGCTTTACATGTTCATAAAGGTGCACTACTGCTAAGGCTAAATGAACATGAACACTACCGAGTGCAGGGGGCATGTTCAAGTAGTGCACACCCATCTAAAATGCTGCCTGCACTCAGGAAGAGCCACATCATACTTTTTAAATGCTTTTCAGTGTCTGCAAATACTGAAACCAAATAAAATAGTAAAACAGTGTCCGCGGACACTGAAAGAGATAGGGGATCAAGAAATTAAAGCAGGGGGTGTGTGACAGGTTCTGTCACACACCCCCTACATTGTCAAATTGTCCATGGACACTGAAAGCAGGAAGTCTGGATAGGAAGCAATGTAGGGGGTTCATACGTTCATAGGTGTGTACTAGGCTAATGGCCCTGGAGCCTTTACAAGCCTAGCCTATAGGATTACCCTGGCATTTTGCCAACCAACGTTAGTTCCTAGTGCCTCTGTTGAGTAGAGCCACTGGAGTGATCACCGGGGTGAATTTTCTATTTCCCATGCACTCATCAAGATTTCTTTTGAAGAGGGCCAGTGAGGTGCTCTGCTTGACATGTATGCAAAGTCTATTCCATAGCATGGGCAGTCTCTGGGTTATGAACCTGTCCCTCCAGCATGTTCTTTTGATTGTGACAATGAGGTTGAGGTCTCTGGAGCATGTGGTGTGGAGGGTTTGGGATTTCTTTAGATGTAGCATTTCTAACAGAGCTGGGTCAGGCATGGCTTTGTAAGTCAAGCAGAGATCGCCTCAAAGTAGGTGATATGAGACAGAGAATAGTTGGATTTTTTTGAGTCTGTCCATATAGGATAAGTGTTTAAGGCCTAGGATCCTCTTTGTGAGGTACATTTGTGGCCTCTCCAGTTGTTGCAGGTGTCTAGTGAGGTACATGCCAAATGGGGCATTGTACTCGATGATTGGCCTAATGAAGGAGGAGTAGAGGGATACAATAACCTCTTTCTTCCTGGATTCAAAACCCTTAGTAATGAGATGTGCCACATAGAAGGACATTCTAATCACAGTGGCAACATTGTGGTCAAAGGAGAGGTTGTTGTCAACCTGTATTCCCACATCTCTTATAACACCTCCTGTGATCAGTGGACTACCATCAATGTGATAATTCAAGGGAACTGGATTTTTCCCTAGGGGATGACGACACATTTTTTGGCGTTGAGCTTAAGGCCATGGTTCTGTCATTGAGCCCTTTCTGCGGGATGTCAACATCACTTGGGGAGTTAATAATAGCTCCCAGCTTGCAATCGTCTGCAAACTTTGTCAGCCGGAGTCCATTCATGTTGGACTGGACTTCAGAGAAGTAGATACCAAACAGTAGATGACCCAGGACCGAACCCTGTGAGACTACACTAGTGACTGGTCGGCAGTCTGACTTGGAGTCAGCTACTTTCACACTGTGGGTTCCATCTGTGAGCCAGTTTGCAACCCACCTAGTGATATAGGGGTTGATGCCTAGCTTAGTGAAATTGTCTATGATTCCTGAGTGGGGAATGGTATCAAAGACCTTGGCCAGATCAAGGTAGGTTGTATGAACCACCTTGCCTTCATCCACAGCTCTGGTGACTGACTCAAAGAAGTTGACCAACTTCACCAGGCATGATCTACCCTTCACAAAACCAAACTGTGTAGGATCCAGAGTTTGGAGATTTCCTATACCCTTGTTTAATATGTCCATGACTATGTGTTCCATAGCTTTGCATATCAGACTCGTCAGGCCAATTGGGTGATAATTCCTGGGGTCTGTAGTCACTCCTTCTTTGTGGAGAAGGATGACTGTAGCAGTGCACCATTCGGTAGGGACAAAGCCTGAGTTGAGGGTGTGATTGAACAGAGCACACAGGTGAGGTGCCAGTTCACTCTGTAGTTCATGTAGAACACAGCCAGGGATATTGTCAAGTCCCATAGAAGCTGTATTCTTGGCCTTGGACAGTGATGTTTTAACCTGTGCAGCAGTAATACTGGGGGCCTGGCAATCTATGGTATTGTGATTGGTCCTTTGGGGGTTAAAGTTAGCACTGAATCTGTTGGCCACTTTGGGGTGTGTGACAGGTACTGTCACACACCCCCTGCATTGCAAAAGAGCTGTATGCCCATAACCCTCAATTGTATTGTTTTTGCAGAATGCCTAGATGCCTGCCTCACATACCTTTCAACCTCCTAGATCAAGAAATCTGTACAAAGTCATAAATAATGAGGGGACAAAGGGCCTAAAATAGGGACATTTTTTTTTAAATAATGTTCTTACAAACTTGAAAAGTTGTAGAATAACAGGTTGTGCATTAGCACATATTTTCTGAAGGGTATGAGGTCTGAAACTCAAATGTCTGTCATTATGTTCTGACTTAAACCCTGAGTGATTTGCCAATGATTTGCTAGAAAACCACAGTTACATGAGAAATGCACCAAAAATATGAGGCAATAAGCTGGACATTCTGCAAACATCTGTACACTTGAGAGGTATGCTGCCTCATGTTTGTGGTGTGTTCCTCCAAATATATGTCCCTATCTGGCAAATAGCAGAGGACTGGAGTCATTAAATAACGAGAAACATTTAAGTTTAAGACTCCACATCCATCTGAAAAGTCATGCTAATGCAAAGCCTATTATTCTATCAACTTTCTAAGTTTATAAGAGAAATATTTAAAATCCATCCCTATGTGTCCCCTTACAATTGCCCTTACTATGACTGACAAGGAGTATAGATACATGTACGTAAAGTGGTTTTATTAATATCCCCTATTGTTCCATTCAAATGTATGTTTAAGCATAGCTGAGCAGGTTTGTGTGTTAGGGCCCTCTGCTCAGCATTGCTTGAACATCTCATAGCAGCTAAATACAAATGTATAGCTAAAATCTCAATAATGAAATACCATAGTGGTTAGAGTGCCGCCTTTGGATGCAGGCGCTCATGGTTCAAGTACCAAGACAGTCACTTTAGTTTTACATGGGAAAGCATTGTTAAAATTTATTTTTATGTTAAATTATGTAGTAAGTGATATTTGTCACCCAGAGTAGTGTAGCTGGTCCAAAATGGAAGTGTGAGTGCATATAACATGTGAAATCACCCATGCATACACGAGTGTCCCATACAGTATAGTCACACTCAAGGTAATGTAATGAAAGCATGAAAGCACATAGGGGGACATCAGGTAAAGTAAATCATATACACATAATAATATGTTAGTAATGACAAATTAATCTACAATCCTGACATTTTTTTTAAATGAAAACTTAGCAATGCTAAGCAGTGGTCAGCTATGCTTAGATGGTTTAAGCATTGCTGAGATGTTTATTCTAAGCAGCAGTTAGCTCAGCTAAGTGGATTTGAGGACTGTTAACCAGTGCCCAGCATTTACCCCTTTAAGGACTGTTCAACTTATCTTAGCAGATTTGCACACTGCTTAGCTGAGCTTGGCATTTTCAAAATGGTCCAATAACAGCAAAGGGTGGGAATGTGGCCTTATTTAAACCACACAGGTGGGGATATAGTCATAACCTGTTGTAGTCTGATCTCTGTGGGAAGCATGTCAGGTGTTGGAGAGGGCTTGCACTTTCAGATGCAGCGTTGGGGCATTTTGGAGTCCAGGGTCATGACTGGGCTCCTCGTATCAAACCATGATGACAGACTGCTGCATGGCCAGTACCAGGGCTCACAGTATAAAGTGGAGGCCTGCGACCATCTGACATGTGACCTCACCAGTGCCACTGGTATCCTCCGAACTGGTGAGCAGGTACTGCATCACTATGCTGACCTAATGTGAAGGAAGGGTGCGCTCTTAGCCCAATGGATCTAAGATGCTCAGGACTTCCATGCTCTGATAGCAGCTAAATACAAATGTATAGCTAAAATCTCAATAATGAAATACCATAGTGGTTAGAGTGCCGCCTTTGGATGCAGGCGCTCATGGTTCAAGTACCAAGACAGTCACTTTAGTTTTACATGGGAAAGCATTGTTAAAATTTATTTTTATGTTAAATTATGTAGTAAGTGATATTTGTCACCCAGAGTAGTGTAGCTGGTCCAAAATGGAAGTGTGAGTGCATATAACATGTGAAATCACCCATGCATACACGAGTGTCCCATACAGTATAGTCACACTCAAGGTAATGTAATGAAAGCATGAAAGCACATAGGGGGACGTCAGGTAAAGTAAATCATATACACATAATAATATGTTAGTAATGACAAATTAATCTACAATCCTGACATTTTTTTTAAATGAAAACTTAGCAATGCTAAGCAGTGGTCAGCTATGCTTAGATGGTTTAAGCATTGCTGAGATGTTTATTCTAAGCAGCAGTTAGCTCAGCTAAGTGGATTTGAGGACTGTTAACCAGTGCCCAGCATTTACCCCTTTAAGGACTGTTCAACTTATCTTAGCAGATTTGCACACTGCTTAGCTGAGCTTGGCATTTTCAAAATGGCCCAATAACAGCAAGGGGTGGGAATGTGGCCTTATTTAAACCACACAGGTGGGGATATAGTCATAACCTGTTGTAGTCTGATCTCTGTGGGAAGCATGTCAGGTGTTAGAGAGGGCTTGCACTTTCAGATGCAGCGTTGGGGCATTTTGGAGTCCAGGGTCATGACTGGGCTCCTCGTATCAAACCATGATGACAGACTGCTGCAGGGCCAGTACCAGGGCTCACAGTATAAAGTGGAGGCCTGCGACCATCTGACATGTGACCTCACCAGTGCCACTGGTATCCTCCGAACTGGTGAGCAGGTACTGCATCACTATGCTGACCTAAAGTGAAGGAAGGGTGCGCTCTTAGCCCAATGGATCTAAGATGCTCAGGACTTCCATGCTCCAGCAGTTTGTAAGTATCACAGATATAGGTGTACCAGATTCTAGCTTGAGTATGTGATAGACACTTATGCATAATGTTTGTTTCTCACCCCTACAGCTGCAGTATAGAGGGCTAGTAACATTAAGGCTCATGCAGACAGACTGATATGGATGAGTCAACAGGCTGGTGAGTATGATCTAACTTGCAGTGTATAGTGGCATAAAGTAGAAGGAGTACATCATTTACTGCCAGTAGGAATAGTGTGTACTGTGTCTAATGAATAAATTATGTTTGTCACACTAATTTTGATCCACAAGATATCCATTAATGCAAGTGTCATTTCACTATAATAAAGATGTATAACACAAATTGTTGTGTTTACTCTGGTATGTTTTTTGTAGAAATAGAATGTGTACAGGTTCATCACAGCAAATATGACATTGACAGCATGAAGTAACTGAGGCTGCTTTGAGAACCAGCTAGTATGCAAAACAGTTGAGCTGTAAACCAAGATATAAAGGAAATATGAAATATTGTATGCACTAAGTTCTGAACCCATATTAGTAATGTCTACAGTATTATAGTGTGTCCCCTGCAGCATTGCATTCTTGTGTTTACCTTTGCTTCCCAGATTGTACTATTTCAAAGGATTAATACACAGTACAATAACTATCTGCCATGCATAAATGTCAGGATTACAAGGTCAGACTGTCTAACCCAGAGAGTATTAGGCAGAAATCAGTCAAGCAAGAGCCATCAGTTTCCCAGTAGTTCAGTGTGATGGGCAATAGCCCTGTGGTTCATTTTAGCACACCCAGACATGGTTCAAATAAAGGGAGTGTGTGCGTATATACACTAAAGAAATCCTGAATATTTTTAGAAACAGTCATAAAGTGTTAACAAATATTTTCTCCGCAGGTCTTACAGGTAAAGAAACATGTGTAGTAGCTGTATGAAGGGTATACTAATACACTGTGTGCAACTGTTCCACTGTCCAAACCCATATGCCTGCAAATGATAGCAGGAGAGGTATATACACCATGCACTCTCCCTGATACATGTCCCTCAATTGTCATGCTGTCACGGCTAGTGGTCACTGCTTCCAATAACCTTGGACACAGATAGGAATCCAGGGAAGTATGCCAGAAGCAGACTCACACAACATCAGTGCAGGGTACCCTTCTCAGTCAACTATATAACCCTGACATGTACAAGCCCCCTCCAGTAATGTAGCCACTGTCCTCCCAGTCTGCCCCACATCATTACAGGTTGACAGTCTAATGGGTAAGCATGGGCCATAGGTAGATGTAAAGTGAGGGCAGACCTGTAGAGTATTGAGTAGTACTGTTGCAAAAAATGGAAGCCTATACAGTTGTTAATGGACTTTTTTCTCTCCACCCACCCCTCATCTGCATCAATAATTATTATTCATATACTACTGGTATGTTGTTTTCAAAACCTATTGTTGGGACATGTGTTCTATTATTGTTCGTATATTTACTTTGTTGCATATTAATGTACCTTATTCAAATACTATTATTGGTGGCCTGTTGACATCAATGTAACTTGCATGCTGTTATAATGCTTACTGTTGTTCCATTTATGCATGCACTCTGTTTGCTATGCAACTGTTTCAAATCTGCTGGTTTGGGTTAATTAGAACACCCATGCATGCTATTATAACTAATTTTGAAATGTTTTGTTCATGACTGACCAATATATCTTGAATAACCTCAACACCATAGCATATTTGGGAAGGCAGATCCCAGCAGATCTGCCTGTCCCCCCCCCATCTTGACATGGCACCAGGCCCCAGCATGTCTGGGATACAACCTGGAACTTCCTCATCTGCAGGTCCTGCACCACCTTCAGGTGAAATCACCTCAGGGGACAAGGCACGTTTCCTCCCTGGGCACTGGCGCTGAGAGGAGCCTGTCATCCACCGCATGTTCTGGGGTATGGTGTGCAGTGTCATCCAATCTGAGTTGGATGGATGTCTGTGTCAGATGGAGGGCCGCCTGACACACCTGGAGGGGCAGGCTGCCCCTGTTGTCCAGCACCCAGCACAGCCAACTTTGGGGCCGTAAAGGTGCAGTGGTGACTGCCCATGGGTGGGGAACTCAGTCACACTGTATCCATTTGGGGACTCATGGGCCTCTGATTCACAACCACCCTTCCCATCTAAGGTGTTTACCCCTCTCATATGTCATATACCACCCCTGTCTGGTGTCTCGTGTGTCTTGTCAGTCTGCAAATGTAACTTATCCTTCCCAATCTACATCCCCAAACATACATACAGCCCTTCTATAACATCCCACTCTCACCTTAATAAAAAAGGGCATCTGTCTCACAAAAAAAAATCATTGCCCCAAACATAGTTCTACATTTTGTCCCTATCTCCAGTGACACAAAGCAATCAACACTGAAATTACCCTACAAATGTATGTTGCTAACACCCCTCCCTGTAGGGTGTGAGGCTGTAAATCCCAAATTTTCAACATCAGTCAGAGCTGTTGCTGCAGTAGAAATATAGAGCTATGGTCCTTTCCTATACCCATCCTGCACATTCCTAGCTGGTTTTCCTAATGTTTTACCCCCTTCTTGCCCCCATTTCACCACTTCCTTATTTTTCTTTTCTTTAATTAAAATTAGCACAGGTGTAAATGGGAGTAAGCAGTGCTAAGCGAAGCTAAGAGGATGTAACCATCTGTTAGCATTGCTTAGCTTCAAGTAAAACCACTTAGAACTCCTTAAAAGTGTTTTAATCACTCTGTCTCCATCAGCCCTTGTCTGCCCAGCAAGAAAATAACACACCCTATGAAGTCTTGAACCCAGGATGCGGGGCACTATAATCACAACAACATACTACTACACCATGTGAGCTGTGAGGATTTGCAATGCTTTTACAAACATATCATGCATTATGGTCATTTAGCATTAATAAAAAAAAAGTCATCACTGCCAAGTCTTGAACCCAGGACCTTGTGCACTACAATCACAAAAATATACCCCTACGCCATTTGAGCTGTAGGAATTTGCAATGCTTTTACAAACATATCATACACAACAGTTATTTAACATAAGGGAAAAATACATATCCGTAGTACTATGATATACATATATGTGTGTGTGTGTATATATATATATATATATATATATATATATATACATATATGTGTGTGTATATATATCTATCTATCTATCTATATCTATATCTATATATATATATATATATATATATATATATATATATATATATATATATATATATATATATATATATATATATATATATATATATATATATATATATATATATATATATATATATATATATATATATATATATATATATATATATATATATATATATATATACTCAACCTCTTACTGAAGACATCTGCAAAAAGCCTGACCAAGGGGGGATAAAGTACAAACAATAGTGACATATTTGGATTATAGCTGTTATACATATAGATGTCTGCTAGAGTAGCATGGTTTGGTTTAACATATATTTCTGATAAATTCCAGGTCTAAAACACAAATCATTGCCATAATTTACTGATGTCAATGCTCACATCACCTCAGTGATTTGTTAGAAACCCACAACTGTTATGGGGAACAGACCAAACACATGAGCCACATATGTGGATAGTGTATAGATATCTAGACAGTGGAGAGGTATGACTGCAGTCATGCAACAGAAGAGAAAAACAACTGAGAGCTGCCAACCATGTCACCCTGGACCTTCTGAACTACAGTCAGACCAACACAACACTACCCCAAATCAGCTCTGGGGAATTACCCATGTATTTGAAAATATATCATGCACTACAGGGATGTAACTGCAGGGAAAACCAGACATCGGTGGAAATTGTCCACTCACAACCATTTGAACCACAGTTGCAGCAACATACCAGTACCCCAACTGAACTCTAGAGTATAACAACTGTTTGAACAAACATATCCTGATTGCCAGTCATACACTACATCGACATATACTGCCCCAAGTCACAGTCTACTGGAAATCCTGAGGTGTTACAGAACATTTTTCACTCTGCCCCTACAAACATATACACCTGACAGACCACCAGCAACTGTATAAGCATGCACAGTCAGATAGAAAAGGATCCATGAGACTCACATCTGCCACTCTTCCTACTCAGCCCGACAAACATTTACACACTACACTGCTACACAATCTTGACAGTCTGTTAACATTGGCCAGACATACCTAACTCTCAACTGTACAGAGTTCCACAGAATGTCCAGGCTGTGGGACCATATTCATGTCCACTGCCACATACCACTCCCGGGAGTCTACTAAGTCACTGGGATGATATCAGGAGTGAAGTCACTAAATCATGATATACCATACCTCTTAACCATTTACTGCAAGATATCTGGACAAAGCCTGACATACTTGGGGACAGGGGTCCAAAAAGAGGGACATATCTCACATAATGGTGTTACAAACTGAAACAGTTGCTGGTATTACTGGCTTTGTTGTAACATAACATCTCTGAAGGATATGATGTCTGAAACACAAATGGATGTCAACATTTACTGACTTCAATCATTGAATTATCCTTCTGATTTTTCAAAAACAGAAATTGTCTTGAGGAACAGACCAAACATAAGAGGCAAACCTCTGGACATTCCTGGACATCTGGACATGTGAGAGGTACGTCAGAGACATGTCACTGTCAGACGTCAGTTCATGCAGAACATGCATGTCCAGACAAACCCTGTTAATCTAGCAATCATCTATGTGTATAACAACAATACTTACTTACAATCTGTACCCAATGCTGGACCTTTATCCCCCATGTTGTTGGGCTGTCTCCACATTTCCTGTTCTGAGAGGTATTCCCACCTACCTTCTGTGAAGCTGTAGCCCCCACACCTCCATAATGTTCTCCTCACAGGCAGGGAAAAGGGGCAAGCCCCACATGAAGGACCTAATTATAACACTGTGTTGCTATGCCATAAGACAACACAGCTGCTCTGGATGCAAGTAGCAAGTAGGAGACACTAATTTGTGCACAGGCCATCACCTACTCATAACCTTTACCTACAAAGGCAAGCTGCTGCCTATGCAAAACATGTCTGAACCTGTCTACACAAAGACAGACTGCGACTACACAAACCTAAACATTTGCATTATTCTGAGGAAACTCTTTAGCACTATACAGGTATGTCAATAAAGTAAGCATGTAATGGAATGCAGAAGGGTGGAATGCAATAATGTGAAATAGGCAGTTAAACACTAGTCGCAACAAGACTTGCTGGACTCACATGTTGCTGTCTGGCACCTATGGCCATTCTTGCTGGCCCTGTCTGCAGTGACATAGATCACAACTCTGGCCCTGAGCCACCCCCATACCTATCAACAAAACTGAATTCCTCATTGTTTTACCATTTTTGAGGTACAAATAATGGGGTGCCATGATTGCCGAGTGGCACCCCTTAATTTCTGAGTTTCCCGGCTTTCATTTTTGAAGTTTTGTTTTTGACCTGACATCATCACGTGCGAGATGTTGTCAGCACCATGAACAGCTTGCCAGCCTGTTGAAATTGAGCTCCAGGGATGATGTGCGAGCATTTCCAGTAGGGGAATGGCTCCAGAAATGTCTGCTGTGCTTTCCATGAGTATGCGAGATCCAGAAATATTTGCTTCACAAGGGAAAGAGAGCTGCTGCAGGGAAATGGCAAGTGAAAGAGACCCGGGAGTGTCTGTTCATTTCAGGTTTGTACAAGCTTAAACTGCAAGATAAAGAGAGGTGTGTGTGTGCATGTGTGTGTGTGTGTGTGTGTGTGTGTGTGTGTGTGTGTGTGTGTGTGTGTGTGTGTGTGTGTGTGTGTGTGTGTGTGTGTGTGTGTGTGTGTGTGTGTGTGTGTTTGTGTGTGTGTGTGTGTGTGTGTGTATCCAACCAATCCCTAAGGTTCATGTATTTTATAATGGAACATGTAGCTTTATGAAATAAACCACAACAGATAGAAGCTGCAGACATGCATGTTTTTATTTTTCTTGTGGCATCACTGTCAAGAGAGCTATTTTCAGTGAGCATTTAAGAGATTAAAGAATATTATTTTCTCGGGAACTGGACAGTAAAACCAATCAGTTGGCAGCAATGTCTTGCCCAATTTACAAACTTCAGTGAATCAGTACCACAGTTATATGCTGAAGAATATAAAATAGGTCAGATTAGGAGAAGTGCAGATGTGGCCTGATATGAAAACATAGCACTTTGATTTGACATTGCTTTATGAAATCGAGTATAGCAGGCTGTACCATTGTGTGTAGGGTGATTTAAAGCATCATTCGTTTTCCAGTGTACCCGTCTGTACGGCTTGATGGGAAGCAAAGCCTATCTCTGCAAAAATGGGTGCAAGTACAGAATTTTACACAGACACACACACACACACACACACACACACACACACACACACACACACACACACACACACACACACCCCTCTGGTCACAGTGTGAAAATTGTATGTTTTCCTGGAGTTTGCATTGGTTTTCTTCAAAGTATTCCCGAGCCCCCCTCCCAAAAAATAACAAATAAAAACGTGGGTCTGTTGGCTATTGTATGTTGTCATATATCTACCCTTGTTCCTGTGGATCGGTCCTGGCTGAAAGTGGTCCGTAATCAGTTTATTTTTCCCATTAACCAATTAATGCATTCAGTTAGTCACCGGTTCATCAATTCATCTAGCATCCGTAGGATTGCCACCTGTCACTCCTATGCTCTTATTTTTGACTGTTTAGAAAAGCAGTCATAAGGTTTGTGTGTGTGTGTTTGTGTTTAGATGGATAGATAGATAGATAGATAGATAGATAGATAGATAGATAGATAGACAGATGATAGATAGATAGATAGATAGATAGATAGATAGATAGATAGATAGACAGACAGACAGATAGATGGATAGATAGACAGCTAGATAGACAGACAGCTAGATAGAGATGAACTAAGTAAACTGAGGTGGATAAACTGTGCACAGTTTTCTTTCTTGCACAGTTTCTTTTCTTTCTTTCTCATTATCGACAGTTTATTAATGAAACTGTTTTTACCTGTTGTCCTTCAGCTTACTGGTCAGTATGTTTACCTAACTTGGATCCATACCTCTCAACTGCCCAGATTTTTGCAGAATATGCAGATTTTTGCCTTATATTTTGGTCTGTCTCTCATAAAATCTGTGATTTTCTGGTAAATCAATGGGCTGATCTGAGGATTGAAGTCAATTAATAACACACATTTGAGTTTCAGACTTCATATTCTTAAGGAAAATGCAAGCAAAGACAAATCCTGTTATTCTATCAACTCTCTTGAGTTTATAAAATCAACGTTTAAATTCTGTCCCTATTTTTGGGCCTTTGGCCCTCCCCCCGCCCATTATGTCAGGCTGTGTTCAGATAAGGTATGCTTGGATCCCACTGGTTGTCATTTACGAACATGTAAGGTCTTTTAAATGTATCTTATGGCTGTTTGTCTAGGCATCATGTATAAAACCATTGACGCATGTTGAGTATTGCTATAATTATTATTTTATAGGTCTTAACTTTTTCCTTATAATTCCATAACTTGTTAATCTTTGTGCTTGTATCCAAAAAGACTGGACTGCCTAAATCTGCTTGCATTGTTAATAGCATAACAGGCTGAATTCTTGCTTTTGATGCAGAAGACTGTGGGTTCTACTCCCACAGTATTTAGATGCATTGCTGATACTGTACTGTGTTGTACTTTTAAAGGGGGTGGATGCTGCACTCCTGACAATGTCCTCTTTGGTGTTGATAACTAGTAACTATGAACCTATTATCAGTTTGACATCCATTCTCTATTGCAATATTACTAGCTTATCATTTTTTAATGTAAAATACACAATAGTCACTTTATTTGCAGATGAAGCAATGAAATATAAAGTTGTTTGCTAGCAGCAACCTCTTCATTAGTTACAGATCTCTTTAATGTGGAATTATTTAGGTGACTTTTATTTCTGCAGAGATTGTGCATACTTACTGATCTGGTGGATTTTAGAATTTTGAGTGGACTTTTATGATGGAAATGTTCGGAATTTGGCAGTTTTGTCATTACTGTTGCATGCATTTTGTTTCATTGTTTACTGGAAAAATGTTCAAAACGATACATTTAAAACAGCCTCTAAGAATTGTAGTGTATTATACTAGGAATATAATTTAATATAATCAGGAAGGTGTATCAAAGAACACGTGTAATGTTTCATGTGCAAGGGGCCTATAATTTGAAAACAGCTCAAAGTTAATCTTTATCTGCCACTGGCCAGATGTATTTTCTTTGAATGTGGGTTTCAATGCTGTTTCAATGAATGTGAGTTTCAAGGGCAGAGAAGTTTTAATGCTAAGTCTATTTACATTGTGAAACTGCATTGCTTTATTTAGCAGATGCCTTTGAGTGTTTATGCAGTAAATGTAAAATAAAACGTTTAAATGAAATCCAGATCATCGTCGAAGTAAAGCAGTATGCACATTACAGTGTTTATGGTAAATGGGGTGAAATAGCCAAGTAATGGGACATTGGAATGGCTGCAGGGGGGAGGGATGTATATGGGAGGCCCCATTCAACCATGATTTTGGGAGGGGAGAAGGATGGCAAACTTAAAGACAGTCCTAGGTTGCACAAACTGTAGCTAGGCCACTGATCAGAAGGCCATGAAGAATTACTTTTGGAGGTCCTAGAAAACTATAATATTCTTTTGCTCAGATTAGAATACTGCCTACTATTAAATGCCCTACTTTTACCATAAAACCCACATACTGCAAGTCACTAAAAACAAAATCCTAAGGTTCTTAATCTTTCCCCTTCCCAGTGAACATCATTACTACACAGTTAAAAAATGGTTACCATTTACTACAGAGTCAGGGGCCATATTTTGGTTGTCTGTTCTTCAGTTTGCGTTTGAAAGTTGATATCCCACAATTCCATTGGAGTAGGTGGGGTCACATAATTATATATGCAAATTTTGTGTTAATCAATGTACAGATGTGTACCTATTTTTCATGGGCTTTGTCCAGATTTTTGATGTTTCCAGGTTGAAAGGTATGGCCACCCCAGCAAAGGTCAGCTCATGTATGACCACTACTGGAGTGTCTGTTGTCCAAGACTGACTGTAACACTGCTAGGCCAGCTACCTGGGATATTGTAAATATTCATATGTCACCTGTGAATGCTACCATGATACATATGCTTATCTTACAAATGGAAGACACTTATATAGGGTATGTGCATAGTAAATAACTGGTGCAGAAGTGTGTGTTGAACTGTATGTTTTATAGTGAACTCATACCTTTTAACTGTCCAGGGTGTTGCAGACTGACCACATGTTTGCCTTATATTTGTAGACGATGCCTCATACAGTTGTGTATTGTCTGGCAAATCACTGGCAAGCCAGTAAAGACTGAAGTCATAAAATAGTAGCATACATTTGAATGTCCTGTGGCATATTCCTGAAAATGTGAAACCATCTAGGTGTGTTACAGCTAGATTTATAAAGTGCCACTATCTTCTGGCCTTTGCCCACCATTGATGTGTGCCTGTGTGCAGATGCCTTGCTCTAACAGGAGCTAGGAGTCTTAGCATGAAACTCATGTCATTGCAAGTGTACCTTGTCCTGGAGGATGCTTATATTTGTGCGGTCACTGACACCTGGTCTGCAGCTGTGGAGGGCACACTAACCTTGCCAGGTTACTCATCCCACCATACATTTAGACCTCAAATGGAGGGCTGCAAAGCCACAGGAGGTGGAGTTGTAAATATTATCATACACATACACACTTCCAGGTTTGCCAAACACTATGACTCATGGGAGACATCCCAAGTGCAATTAACTGTTGACAGAACACCTACTCAAATCATAGTTAGCTACAAACCTCCAACCATGACTCTGGACATCCACTGCATCTATCTGGACTTGCCTGAATCTGTCAGGATTCAACCATCTACCCTGCTCCTGGGTGACTTTAACTACCCAACCATAGTGTGCATGACCTAGTCTACCTAAACATGAATGCACAGAGATTCCTCGCTTTGTCAATAGTAATGCAGTGGATCAGGTTGTCAACACTCCTACAACAGGTATAAATATCCTGTACCTGGTCCTAACCAACATGAGTAGCCACTGTAGCACTCCTACAGTGTCATCCTCCTTGGTGAGATCTGACAACATAGCCATTACTGTTGAGGTCACCATCTCCCCTGCCCTCACCTTGTCAGGGTCATACAAAAATAACTTTCTAAAACTAACTATAAATCCCCTCAGAGCAGGTAGAAGTAGCTTTATAGCCACTGTCCCATCAATTGGAACTAGCAGTAGTGTCCAAGCCTACACCACAATACTATGTGAGCACCTACATAGCTGTATGGACTCAGCAATACCTGAAAGGACAAACTCATCCCCTCAAGGTAGGGTAAACCTCTGTGGTGGACAGCAGCAATACACAGATATCATAATAGATGGGAATAATTGCTAGACCGGGCCAAGAAAGAGCAGGTGCCTAACTGGAAGCCATGTCACCTTGGTCTGAACAAGCAAATAAGGTCACAGGTGAGTTACCTTACTATCTTTGAGTGCAAATTGGACACATTTACCAAGGCCAATCACTAGGCCTTCCACACATATGTCTGCAATCCAAGATGTAACACCCAAATCTGCTCTGTAGTGGTGGTCAATAACACCACATACACATACAGAATAGATATAGCCAACTTGCTGCAGACAGGTTAAGTGTAAACATCACTGCCCTGTCCTCCCATCAGTAAACGTGGACATGCACACCACCAGCCCCCTTCACCTCATCATCAGGAAGCAGATATGTAGTGTCCTCACAAAGGCAACACACAGAAGTCTCCATAGACCTAATACCATCCCTGGCTGCATCCTACATGAACTCAGGCATGAGCTCCCAGCTCCATTACACACTGTAGTCAACCAAAGCTTGAGCACCAGTGTCATCCCATCTGCACAGAGGACAGCCATTGTCATCCCTATACACAAAGGTGTGGCAATCCACTGACCCAGCCAATCATATGCACAGCAGCCTAGCAAGCCTGATCTGCAAGGGCATGGAAGGCAATATCAAGGACCTTATAAACAGGGACATCAGTGACCTCAAAATGCTTGAGCCAAGACAGTGTGATATTGTCAAAGGGAGATCAGGCCTGCTAAAGCTAGTCAACTTCTATGAAGCAGTCAACAAACACAAGGACGAGGGGAGGATGGTGCACAATGCCTACCTTCACCTAGCCCAAATCTCTCACAATAATCCCCAGGTGGCCATGATAAATAAGCCTACACAGCTAGGCATCAACCTGTATGTCACAGATGGGTAGCTAACTGGTTCAATGATAGTACCCACTTGGTCAAAGTAATGGAAACCGCCACTAGTTGTAGACTCTTACAGAGCACTGTACCCCAAGGATCAGTTTGGGGGCATCCACTGTTTTAGATATACATTTCTGAAGTACAAGACAAAACCAGTGGTCTGTGGCTGACCAGGTTTACAGATGATTGTAAGCTGGCCACTGTCTGACATTCCCCTACTGATGTGAGCATCCTGCAAGAGGCCATTGCCCAAATGAATGACTGGAGCAAGAAGCATTGCCTCAAACTGAATGCCAGGAGATGCATCACTTTCCCTGTTCTGGTAGATGTCATCCACACTACTTATGACAGTAATAACAATGTAATGAGCATGCAATCAGGTGTGAGGCGAATTGTGCACCAAGGTTAGTAGCAACCTGACAGTTCCCCACCATGTGGGTACCATTGTACAGAAGGCTGTCTACATGGCCCACCTCACAAATATGGGCATGTCATCCAGGAACCAGGAGGCCACAACATCCCTGTACTCCACCCTTATCAGACACATTAACGACTACAATGGCTCTTTTGGCATGTACTTTGCCAAGCAAATGCAGCAGATGCAGAGACCACAGAGGTTCCTGACAAGGCAAATCCAATCTGCAACACCTATCCCATACAGATAGGCTGAAAGTCCTGTCCCTGTACTCAGTACCATAGACACTGATCATAGGACCAGCCTTGATGGCATTTCTGCATATCCATAAGACAAACCCCACTCATGCAACATGCACGCAAGGCCCTCACTTGGTCTGTGACATGTATAGTACTTGTTGGCAGGATAGTGTAGTCACTCACATAATACATTGTCTGTAAAATACACTCCCTGCCAATGTCTAGCAGAGTACATGTATAGCCCTCTTGAAGAAGAAGCTGGACAACTGCATGGGAAATGGAAAAGACATCCCTGGGATCCCGGGTGTGTCCCAGGGGAACAGGTGCTGGCTTTGAAGGGACTTGGTTGAAAGTCTAGGCTAGGCTTATGAGGGCATCAGGGCCAGTAGCCTGGTATCATCTTATGAACCTATGCATCTAGTTCTTTACATGTTTCCTGTATGTATTGTAGACTGTCCTGCAATGTTGTCTGCATAAATCCCTGCGGACCTGAATTGTGTGAGTACTGTAGTGATAGATTATTCTCTTGTTCTTTCATGAGTCATTACCACATATCGTTAAACCTTGTCATTGTGTCTGGTCTGTATAGCAGTAAGTCAGCTCTTACATTAATTGCAGATGCACTTGGTGACACTTTATAGCTCACTCCAATACCTTTGGTCTCAGTCACACTTACCATTTTTTTTAATAGGCCCATCACACAGTTGGATTTGTCACCCTTTGTTGAGAGCCTTACAGTAGCTGTGAAAGAGATGGATTGTGGCAGGCAGAACTATCATAAGGTCTGGCCTGAAGGGCCCATAGGTGACAAAGCTGTGCCAGAACTTTACCAGAAGTGGTGTGTGTGTGTGTGTGTGTGTGTGTGTGTGTGTGTGTGTGTGTGTGTGTGTGTGTGTGTGTGTGTGTGTGTGAATAAAAACAATACTGCAGGGTGTTATAGGTTAACATGGGGGTCAGTGTCTCTCTCTCTCTCACAACCTGATGTCAGTGTCTTAGTGGGCTCCCATGATGATGGTGGTCATAGTGAGTCACAGCTGGGGTTGTCAAGGCTTGAATCTGTACCCTTTGTTGATATCCCACTTTCACCCACAATGTTCCGCACACAGTCAGTATGACCACACATACCCAGTCCCTAGCAGCCACAGATAATGGATAGTTGGGGGTAGTGGCATTGAACAGGCTAATACGGTGACTATGGCAAGTATGAGTGTAGATACCAGCCATAGCCAGAGAGCAGGCGAGGTCCCACAC
This sequence comes from Protopterus annectens, assembly GCF_019279795.1. NCBI lineage: Eukaryota > Metazoa > Chordata > Ceratodontiformes > Protopteridae > Protopterus > Protopterus annectens. Next base: position 1,059,471,983 of record NC_056730.1, on the reverse strand, counting down.
AAGCTGAAGGACAGGGTGCTCGATGGAGGACTGCTGCCCATCAAGTCCCTGTTGCAAGTGAAACAGCAGGTGTCACCAAATGCATGTTATGGTCTGTCATAGAGGCACAGGTGCATACTGACTGCAACACAAGACAGATGCTCAGGATCATGAATGCAGCACTTCCTGTCATGCATGACGACCTCCACAGCATTTGTGATGTCATATATCATTTTGCCAATGTCGTGGGCAGACAGTGGGGTGAGACATTGTCACTGCTCGATCATGCAATGTCTGTGCTTGGGCATGTAGTGTGAGTAGGCCATTGGCCAGGTGGACTTAGGTCAGCAACATGATCAACTGAGAGCCCATGTGGCCATGCATATTCACAGTCCCATAGAGGCAGTGCCACCAGTACTTCTGAAGGGAGGGTGCTGTCCCCATCACACCGAAGCAGGCCATAGGCACATGGTCCTGGCTAGTCCCATCAGGGATGCATATCCAGTAGACAGCAGTCACCATGGAGTAGTACTGTATCTGTCCTTGGGCCTGGTCATGTCAGTGAGACTCCTGACAGAACCAGTTCCCAAATCTTTGCCGGGAGACAGTGAACCATACATCCTGCCATATATGGTCCATGGCTGTCCAACATAGCCATGTGTCACCTGGGTGTTCTGTAGGACTGCAGGCTCAAACATACAGAGGAGGCTACTTGAGTACTGGCACTAGGTCCCTCACAAGCTTAGCAATTACTTTAACTGCAACATATTCAGCTCTCAGCACCTGTTTCCCCTGCCATTTCTGTGCCATCTACTCAACCTTCATGCAGTTGATGAGAGTATGCCTGGTATTGTGTATGATGGGTTTGGGGTATGTATTCCTGGCACAGGTCAGCCTGTGTTAGTCTAACCTGACAATCACCAGCATGCGCGTCTGCTAACCCATATGTATGTCTGGCCGCTTGTGCTGGTAGTGCACATTGAGTCAAATTCCTATACATGGGGCAGCTGATGAAGGTCTGAGCACAGCCCCTACCTGCACAGTGTTATGAATGATAGCACTAGATACATAACCCAAATAGCACAGAGGTAATGTAGTTTGGCAGTGTCTGCCAGTAATATTCAAGTGGGTGACAATTGCAGGGGCTGTTAGAATTGCCAATGGTGGGTTCAGTGGCCCTTAACAAGTTAGAGCCATCTGACACACACACACACACACACACACACACACACACACACACACACACACACACACACACGCGCGCGCACGCACGTGCACACTGCTGCATGGGGACATGCATTGCAACATGCACATGGAGGTGACACTTCTCAGAGTAGATGACCTACCCATCTATTTATGTACAATACACAGTGATATGACCATTCCATGCACCACAGTGGCATGGTGTTAGAAACTATGCAACTGTGCTTATTCGGTGGATGACATCTGTATGGGCTGAAACTAGGTTGGCAATGGGGGAGTTTGCAGGGTGTAAGAGGCACACAAAATGGTATAGCCATCACATATACACAGTAAAGACAGCCACAGGGGCTGTGCATACAGAAACACATACACAGTTTCCAATAGACAGATTTGTAACCCTATGTATCCACTTGTATGCACTATAGTGCTACGTACACATGACATGCTCCACATAGATCATATGCATGGGACAGAACACACAACCTCTTACAAGTAATCTTGCAAATGCCTTCATGGATGGTGGGTTAACCTACCAGAAATAGTGATTGATCTCATTTACTGTTCTTACAAACCTGCACAAGTGAGAGAGTGACAGACATTGTATCAGCATGATGTGTCAGTCAAGTACGATGTCTGATGCTGGCGTGTGTGTCACTATGGTAACTGTGACATATTTGGCAATGATATCACAGGAATGCTCATTGTTAGGGCGACACAGATCACATATAGGTTGCAAACATCTAGATATTCCATGTACATCTGTACAGATGACTGGTATGGGCTGTATAGTGTTACATGGTGCATGTGAGACAGATGCCATTAAAAGACTCTTTAAAGTAATGTCATGGGTAGGGGTTCAGCAGGCCTTAAAATGGTATAACCTGCACACACAACAGCCACAGGAGATATGCTTCACCCACACTATTATAGTTGTTAGTATTGAGATTAGAACCTCTATCTATCTACTTATTTGCACTATAGTATTATACAGTTATTGCACACAACAGAGAGCTAACAAGTGCCCAAAGGTACTTCTAAGGTGAATGACATCAGCAGGCCTTGTAAAGTAGGGCAATGGGACGTGTACTGGGTGGTACTATAACACACATGCATGCGTGCACACACACATACACACACACATACATACACACACACACACACACACACGCACACACACACACACAAAGACAGGGGATGTGATATTATAACCCTCACCTTAGTACTATTACACAATGGAGCTCACCTTCATGCTGGCACGTGTGACTGGTTATGACTGGTATGCCACTGTCCGCAGCAGGACATCACTCCATGCCATTCAGGGTATCCCTGTGTATGACTCATTCTCTGTGTGCCCTCCTGTTTTTCTCTCTCTGTTACTCTCTCTCTCTTGTTCCCCACATCTATGTGTGTGTATGCTTGACATATTGTTATATGTTGCCCATACATATGTCTGTGTATCACATGCAACAGATCCAGATATATCACATAGGGGCCACCTACAGCTAGCTGAGGGTACTCCTGTCTGATGGGTGTGTGTGTAGGGACAGTTAAGGTGTACATAGATGTCTGTATGCAAAGACATACATGCACAATACAGTTATGTACCCCGATGTGGGTTGCGACATGGCCTGTGAGTCTCTAAGTGTAGGAGCATGCCCAGTATGACCTTCTATAGTGAGTGTGGGACTCCATTCCAGAGATAGTTGTACTCTGGACGGGGTTTTTGTGTGCTACAGCCACACCTTTCAAAAGTAAACAGGAATTTCCTAGAGGTACTGGGTTTGTTTTAGCAGACATTTTCTGACATATCTGAAGTCTGACACTGGAATGTATTGCGCCATTACCTAGTTACAGACATCCTCAGATCATCACAGTGCTTTACCAGAGGAATATAAGATGTATGATGCACAGACCAATATTATGAGCTCAACTATATACATTCCTACCTAAAAAGGCCATTTGAGAAGTGTGGCTACAGCCAGTTGACTGATGAAGCTGTGTAAACAGTCCTGCAACCTGGTGATATACTGATTGTGGATCTCCTGCGTGTGTGGTATTCTTCTTACCTGAAAAGTCATATCCTGGTGTGGCCATACCTCTCAACTGTACATTTTTTGGCAGATTGTCTGGGTGTTTGTCTAGAAGTTTGGTCCAGTATACATAAACTTGTGCTTTTATGGCAAGTTAGTTGCATATAATTGAAGACTGACATTACAAAATAATGACAGACATTAGTGTCTCAGACTTCATAACCTTCAGACAATTCCTGCTAATACAAAACCCATTATTCTACCAACTTTCTCAGTATGTAAGGGCAATATTTACAACATGTGCCTATCATTGGGCTTTTGTCCCACTTTTATTTATGACCTTGTCCAGATGTCTTGCTTTCAGAGGTTGAGAGGTATGGGTGTGGGTACAGAGTGCATTCTACTGTGCAGAAATGCCCATTATATGTGTAGTATATTCCACATAGCACTGTGACTTCTAGGTATATCAGTGGTAGAGCAGTACAGAGTAATGTTGTGAACCACTGACAGACAGTTGTGCATAGGTTAATAGGTTGCTATGATGTTAGTAGGGTATTGGCCCTGAAGCCCTTAAAACCCACACAGATGAGAGTGTAGCCCATGTTACATCATGTTAGCACACAGAGCCCATGTCCAGCAGGGACACAGGTGGAATCACAGGACTGTATGCTGTGTTTCCCATGCACTTATACAGGGAGCACATCACTGGGTATTGAGGCACTTGGATTGCTGTTGACAGGGAGTGTATTCCACAGATGGGGGAGTGTGTGGTACACATATCTGTCACACCAACAAGCCATGCTGATATCACAGCTCAGGTTGATGCTGCATCTACAGGTTGATGGAGTGGGCCTTGAGTTCCAGTTGTGCAGCAGACCCATCAAGGCAGGGTCTGGATTGCTTTGTATGTCAGACAGGGGTCACCTCAGCAGAGTCTGTATGGAATGTGGTAGAGCGACAGTGCTGTTAGCCTATCTGTGTAGGGTAGGTGTTTGGCGTAAGGCCTTAGTGTTTGCAAGACCCTGGTGTGTGGAGTCTACATGGACTGTGGGGTGTAGGTTTGTGGAGTTCTCATGTGATTTTTCTTCTGAGGTTCCATTGTTTGGGATTTTGTTTTGTTGCAGACCTCCACTTACATGGGTGTGTGTTGTGTATTTGCAGGTGATGTTTACTGACTCCTTACACTGCATGGCACCTATGTGACTGCACAATTTGTTCTGGTGTGCACATTCTCCATTTGTCTGGGCAGTGGTTCCCCTTCCCCTTATGTGTGTTTCTTTGTCCTTCTGTACTCCAATCACAGGCTTTGGCCACAGTGGCTGCTGTTATGTATTTGTAATTCTGATGTGAGTGGGGTAAATGTCGTTACATCACACACAAGGTTGTGGACTTCATACCTCTGAGTGTACCTATTTAGTGAGTTGTCTGTCATTGCATCACTCTATTTGCTGTGGTCCTTAGATGGTTTGTGTTGCTATATGTTATTATGAGGCTACATATGGGCCCAGCTGTCATACTGTCACAGACTGACATCTGGACAGGCCCAAATATGACAGTCAGACAAAGGCCCAGACATGGGGACAGGGTATTAATAATGTTCTGCCAAACATAGACAGTTGGGAGACCGGTTTGATAATTGCTTGTTTGCGCTTGTAGGTATGACATCTGCTTCCACACTGTCTGCCATTGTTGTTTTGACATGACCCTTTCTTGTTTTCCAAATAGTTGAAAGACAAATGCAATTTTATGACAAGTAGAACAGATATACAATGGCCTACTTGTGCTCCTTCTGTAACAACCTGTGTCATTCCAGGGGTATGGCTGATGGCTGGTGACATGCAGAAAGGTGGCAGACTTTTATAAAATGACAGTACACTGACCTTCACGTACCTGCTGTCCTACTAGGCACCATGCCACTCAAATTCTGAGAGTCAGACATCTGGACAAAGCCATTAGCAATTCGTGGACAGAGTCCTAAATATAGGGACCATTTCTAAGTATTGACCTTACAAACCTAGAAAGGTGATTGAATAACAGGTTTTGCATTAGCATGCGTTTTTCTATAGGGTATGCAATTTGACACTATAATCTGTCATTATTTTCTGCCCTTAGTCTTACGTGATTTGCCAATGCATTGCCAGACAACCACGATTTCAGGATATACAGACCACAAATATGATGCAAACCTCTGGACATTCTGCAAAAGGTCTGTACAGTTGAAAGGTATGGTAGGCACTGTGTACTGTCCATATATGTGGTCCCCTGTCCATGACCTGTCTAGCTTATCTGCAATAACAAATATTGATGTCTGGACAGTCTGTACAACTCCTACCATAGGTGTAGCTGACATGCAGAATAGTTGGCACTGCCATTTATGGAACATGGTCCTGTCAACCACAGTACTGTACCTATGCCACTATGACACAACAGTCGGGAGTAAGTGCTGGTCACATCCTGACAGCATTAACCACACATATACATAGGTCATTGATCCCTGCATATTGTGGACATGCAACAAGTTATCATTTTGATTGGAACAGCCCTAGCAATGTGTGCTCTGCTACTATTTCCCAACAAACATACATGTTACTGCATTTCTATGGGAATATGGGTGTGAGGGGGCTCACCTGTCAACTGTACACATTTGCACAGACTGTGCTGATATTTGCTTTACATTTTGGTTCCATTTAGCATAGCATTGTGTTCTGTCTTGGAGAATAGATGCATATCACTAAAGACCACAGGTCAGATTGTAATGGCATACATTTGAGTTTCAGACTTCTTACCCTTTAGAGCCTTACTGCAACTGCAAGACTTGCTGTGATATCACTGTGTAAGTCTGCAGGGGGGTATTTCATCATTGTCACCATTCATAGGCCTTTGACAGACATTTCTTAATGGCTACCTGTGGTTGACTTTCTGGGTGAGGCTGAGGGGTGATTATGGGACCCCCACATTGACATCCATGCCTGTGACCTATGACCCCCCAGTTAGTTGGCTCCCCATATATACTGCAGTGGGATTTGTCACCTTGGGTACTACTGCATAGTGTGCAGAAGCCAGTATTGGGAAAATATTTCCTGGTGTCCCATATAGCTCTCAGTTGTCTGCTGCTATACCAGTAGGCCACCCCATTCCCTTGCATGCATGCAGCAATACCATAGACATGCTACCAGAACATACTACTCCATTCATTTATTGTTAAGAAGACTGACTTACCTTGTACCTGTGGCAGTTGTGAGGATGATGCGTGAGGGCTGCCTATGTCAGATGCACACATTACATTGCCTTTACATGGTAAGGTATAGGTTTTGTGATGTGTGTGGCATCCAATTGACTGTATGTGTGAGTCAGAGAGAGGTGTCAGTCCCTGGGTCTCTACAGTGTCAGTGTGTGTGCTATGGGTTGCCTCTTTGCCAAGGCCAGGACACACTGGGCATGCCTCCATCTGCCTACAGGAACTGGCTCATGGGGTTCCTCCTCTGAGTCCCTCTGTGCCTGTGGGGACCTTGGCAATGGTGGGAGTCTGTGTAGCCCTTCCCCTTGCTGTTTCTGCTGCAGATGTTTCTGCAGGATTATATTGTGTAACATGGCACATACTATGAACATGTGTGCACATGTGGTGGGAGAGTACTGCAGGGCTCCACCAGATATGTCAAGGCAGCGGAACTGTGACTTGAGCATCCCAAACACATGCTCTATAATGGCTTGTGCGTGTGCCTCATTATGGCATTCTTGAGTACATGTGTGTGCATTTCTGATGGGTGTCATCATCCACAGCTCCAGTGCATAGCCAGCATCCCCCACCAGATGGCCATATGTGATTTCCCCCCTGGCAAATCTCTGGTACAGCTGTGAGGAATGCCAGATGTTTGAGTCATAATAGCTTCCAGGCCTGCCAGCACACACATTAATGATAATGCATTGGGCATTGCACATGACCTGGCAATTGATGGAGTTACAACCCTTGCAGTTTACATAGACCATTCCCTGTTCAATGTGTGGTTCTTTGATGTGGATGTGTGTGCAGTTTATGGCACCCAGTACCTCCGGGTAGTCTGCTATGTGGTGGAAGAGATGCATATTGCAGGTCCTCTCCTCAGGGGTGCTGGGGAAGTAAATGTGCTCACTAGCATGTGGTAGCATGGCATTCAGGAACTGGTAGAGTACCCTGGATGCAGGTGCCTGTGATACCCCCATGATGTCCCCAATAGGTCTTTGGAAAGTACTTGTAGCTAATATTCTTAAGGCTACACATACCTTTGTATCCTCTGGGATGGGTTCCCCTTTGTTGGCTCTGGGTCTGAGGTGAGGCCTGCACAGCTGGATGAGTTGCTAAAGTATGTCCCTGTCCACCCTGTAGCACGTTACTAGCTCCAGATCATGTAGCCTCTGTAGGTTACCCTGGGTTGGAACACTCTTCTCCTCCTCCTCAGTCTGGTGCAGTTGTCAGCATTATCCTCCTCACTGGCCTCAGCCTCTATTTATTTATTTATTTATTTTCAGTTTGATTACCGGGGAAGTCCACTGGGCCACGAAGTGCCCATTTTCAGTGGAGGCCCGGGGAGAAAAGCTCCATGAGTAATACAATACAAATGATGCAAAATACAAAATAAAGATCACACAGGGAATACAAGAGTGGGATTAATACATTCCAAATTGTAAAGAGATTATATACATTGTGAGGCAGTTTAACAACAGGGAAAAAGAAAAAAAAATATGGAAAGATATAGATTTTTTTTTTTTTAAACAAAATATTCAAGCTTGGAGTCAAGTATAATCTGCTAGTTCTGTATGGGTGTGACTTGACAAGGACCTGGTTTATACATTCATGAGTATATGACTATCACTGAAGTATAAAATCCATCCCAGGGCAGAAAAGACACTTTTAATTACAGAAAAATAATTGTCATTATACCCTCATACACACATATAATTCGTATGATATCCACTAGTATACATATTTATTGATATGTATACATATCTGTATATTTTTGTTTATTTTTAAACCACAAAAAAACAAAAACTCAAAAACTGGCAAACGAACTCTTTAAAACGAAAGGAACACAATAAGAGACGGCTGAATAAAATTGGTTAGTGCTATTTAATATAAATCACACTTTCAGCTAGGACAATGCCTCGCCTTCCTCAGACAAACAGCTAAACAACTGTTGAAACTTCCTTTTAAACAATCAAGTAAATTATAACATCAATTAGCGTGGGTTGTTCATTGCCTTGACAACGTAGCAACACCCCACCATAATGCAAGATGTTAAAACCAAAACTATACATTTTAATAATTGAATAACATTAAAAAAACAGAGAATAAAAATGTTTAAATGTACATTAAAAAATACAAATATTATTTAAAAGTAAATATATGTAACATGTATATGACACTGTGTATAATAAATTAAATTTGTTTTACTAGGTTCTCTTTGAATGTTGTTTCTTTAATAAGTCTGTTAATACGCAAACACTACGTTGGATATACCTAACCTCAAACTTCACCTTATGTTGTGAAAAAATATATATTCTAAAAGGTTAGATTCATGCCATAAAAAATACCTTATTGTACATATTTAATAATAACATTATCTGTTTACAGCCAAAAGCCTCAAAAGGCACTTAATAGAAATGTCATTAATGCCTGAGAACTTATGTGCCCTTGTTCTAATCTGCCATTTCAGTTCATCTAATTCCAACATGATTTGCCAGGGTCCCCCTCGACTGTTATCAACTCTCTGTTGCAACACTACAAATTTAAAAGTATGACTTGGAAATTCAGAACAATGTTTTGCCAGTGCATTATTTGAATCTTTTTTATTATTATTATTATTATTAAATATGTACAATAAGGTATTTTTATGGCATAAATCTAACCTTTTAGAATATATATTTTTTCACAACATAAGATGAAGTTTGAGGTTAGGTATATCCAACGTAGTGTTTGCGTATTGACAGACTTATTAAAGAAACAACATTCAAAGAGAACCTAGTAAAACAAATTTAATTTATTATACACAGTGTCATGTACATGTCACATATATTTACTTTTAAATAATATTTGTATTTTTTAATGTACATTTAAACATTTTTATTCTCTGTTTTTTAATGTTATTCAATTATTAAAATTTATAGTTTTGGTTTGAACATCTTGCATTATGGTGGGGTGTTGCTGCGTTGTCAAGGCAATGAACAACCCATGCTAATTGATGTTATAATTCACTTGATTGTTTAAAAGGAAGTTTCAACAGTTGTTTAGCTGTTTGTCTGAGGAAGGTGAGGCATTGTCCTAGCTGAAAGTGTGATTTATATTAAATAGCACTAACCAATTTTATTCAGCCGGCTATTATTGTGTTCCTTTCATTTTAAAGAGTTTGTTTATTTTTAAACACTGAGTTGAACAGCATTAATAAAATCTAGAGTGTGCTAGATTATAACCCTGGTTCACCTGGACTGTAGCCATGAACTTTCATCAGTTGCCACAGAGAAGGGTGTGCAATAGACATATTTTTTACAGTCATTACTGTCCAGAGTGCTCATTGCCACTGAGGACTTATTTGTCAGACATGCTCATTAGTTATATATACACATTAAAGTATTGAGTGGTTAACCATGTACCTGCAGTTAGAAATATAATATATATGATATGTGTATGCCTAATCCACCTGCTATTTTTATATGGTTAGTTTTTATCTAATTTACAGTGGACCAGCATTAATAACATTTAGAGATTGCTGGAGTAGAACCCTGGCTCATTTATACCATAGCCATTAACTTACATCTACTAGACAACCAATCTAATCTTTACACACATTGCTGTGTATGAGTGCTGGCTGCCATGCAACACTGCTTAGTGTGTTTGCACAATGGAAAGCAAAAGATGTAACAATGTATCTTTTTTAGAAACTGATAATGGCTGCTTATTGCCTGCAGGTATTGGGGAACTGCAGGTGTTGTGTATGCATGCTGACCACTACCTAATGCCACTTAGCATTTTTGTGCAATGGAAAGCAAAAGATGTAACAATGTATCTTTTTAGAAAGTGACACTGTCTTCTTATTGTCTGCAGATGTTGTGGACGTGCAGGTGCTGTGTATGCATGCTAACTGCCATGCAATGCTGCTTAATGTGTTTGCACAATGGAAGGCAAAAGATGTAACAATGTAACTTTTTTGAAAATAACAATGTCTGCTTCTTGGATGGGGAATTATGCCATGTTTGCTCAGAGGTGAGCAATGCATAAGTGAAACAGGCAACACTCAACATGCTTTATTATAGCAAAAAGTGTTTATTAGTTTTCACCATTAAAGCATAAATGTGAGCCTTGAAGCTTTATCTACAGATCTCATGTGCTGTATGCTTCATTATGTTTGCTAAGTGTACTACACACATAGCTAATTCACAATTTTATTTATGCTGTCCTTATCACAGAAACAACTTCCATTAATTTTAAAGTATTTATTCATTTCACCATATTTGCTATAAGCTGAGCGCCATGCACATATTAATATTTAAAAAGAAAAAGAAAAAAAATGACAAAACACATTTTAAGACACATTACAGATTTTTACATAACTTTGTATCTGAACTCTCATAGTAATAAACCTTCAAAATACACTAGGAGTGTCTTATCTCTCTTTGCCACAGAAACAACTTTGCAGCAGGAAAGCAAATTGTGCATAGAATCAATTCTCATTTCTTCCACAGTATTATCAGGACATATACACTTGAACACTTTCATCTATTTTTGAATGTGTGGCTTACATATTTAGTGCAGTGAGTGATCACACATCCAGTTTTGACTATTGTTTGCACCAATGCAGCTCTGTCTTCTCTTTGTGTTGTGTTTATTCTTCTATTATCTGTGCTGTACTCTTAGATGTGCAGCATATAGTGCATTTTGTATTATTGTCCTTTAAATGTATGATAAAAATTTATGAGAGTGAAAATCAATTTTCAGCAAAGTCAGGAGACTTTGACTATTAGTGAACAAAAATGAGAAATATGTACTATTTACTTCCATTTAAAAGCTTGCTAAAGTTACTTCTGCACTTTATAAGTGTATCTTGGGTGACACACCCAATGCAGATAAGGTAGCCTGAATTGTTGTTGTGTCTTCCTTCTACTCTCACTAATCATTCACAGTTCCATTAGCAACCAACAGTGAGGTAGTGTCTACATTATGTTTACACCTGCTACATGAAGTCAAACGTTTGGGATTCAGTAATTCTAATGAGTTCTCACCCCCTAATTCTACACTATAAAAAGGTAACCATGTAGCTAGGGAACTTGAACATGAGTAGACTTGTGTGTCTGGAGAAAACAGAAAATTGCTATTCCTTTTGATTTATCTGCAGAGAAGGTTTCTAATCATGCTAAGGTATGATTGTCCCCAGGATTCACTAATCCTCTATGTAAGACTAGATTAGTCTTACACGGAAACACCAGTCTAAGAGTAAGATGGCAGTGCGCCATGCATACTGAGGGCACGCTGCCTCAACTCTAAGGCTAACACGGAGTGTGCACGAGTGCAGGGGGCATGTCGGACTGCCAAGCAGTCCAAAAATCCATTCCCCTGCAAGTCTCTCAATTGGGAAATGTCAACTGACATGAGCGAGTCCGCTCAAATTTGTACATACCCAACACTACACTCCCCCACATTCTAAACCCCTTTACAATTATAAAATGTAAAACTTTTATTTATTTTTTTTATTATTCCCGATATAGCTGCCCGTATTTGCGCGTGTTTGCGTGGGTTTGCCCATTGCTTAGCTACAGTTAGCAGTTTAGACATCAAAGAGGATAATAAGAAACTTATATGTAAATTAAGCAAAATAGCAACAGCGTAGTGGTAGAGCCTTCGCACAAAAAGGAGGCCTCCCCGGTTTGAATCCCACCACTCCCCTTTCTATTTTCTGTTGGAAATCTGTATATAAAAATAATTCCTGACATTTATCATTTAAATTTTAGTAAAAAGCATTGAAATGGCCTATGTAGTAGTGAACAAATTTTATATATATACATATATATATATATATATATATATATATATATATATATATATATATATAAGAAGGTGAAATGGTTATGCATACTGATGGATGCATAAGTAACATATCTTAAGCAATGTGAAGCACTGCTAAGCAAAGTTTACCAGTATTAAGCATATTTAAATATAATTGCTCGTAGCTGAGCACTGCTTTAACTAGCGCAATAGCTTTGCATGGAGCTGCGCATCGAGCAAACTAGCACAAGCAGAACATGTTTGCGCATAGCTGTGCACCTCGCTAACCAGCACAATGTCAGGCAACGTCAAGCAATGATGAGCAATGTAGAGCAACGCCGAGCAATGTAGAGCAACGTTGGGCAAAGTTGAGCAAAGTCAGTAAAACACAGCCACATCTCCTAGCCAGTCTGGCCAGTACTAAAATTAAAGCAATGACAGGCCTCGAACCCGGGATACTGTGCACCATAATCACAGTACTGAACCACTAAGCCATGACAGCTTTTCATAAGCATGCACTTTCAACACACACATACATATCAATGGAAGTTTACCCATTGCTAAGCAGGTGTGCCTTCAGCTGAGTTTTTTCAAAACTGGCCAATCACAAATAAGTGCAGAAAATGATGCATATTTAAGCTCCATAGGTGGGAATACTTGCCATAACTGGTTGTAGCTCCCATCTTCAGGCAGCAATGGACGGTGCTGGAGAGGGCTCTCGTTTTCAAGCTCAATGTTGGGGCATTGAGGAGTCAAAAGTAATGGTTTGGCTCCTTGTCCATAATCCTGAGGATAGACTCCCGTGGGGCCAGTACCAGCGCACCCAATACAAAGTGGAAGCCTGGGACTGTCTAGCTCATGAACTCACCAGTGCCACAGGTGTCCCTCAGACTGGTGAGCAGGTCAGACACCACCACGCAGACCTAAAGAGATGCAAGGCGGATCAACTGGACCACTGGATCCAGGAGGCCCATGAGATGGAAAATGCCCCACTACTGAGTAAGTAACCATGGAATTAAGTATGTAAGAATTGCTATTCTAGAGTATACTATGGATAGGTATGTCTCATTATCACTTAATTTACTTCACAGCTGCAGGTGTCCGTGCTGCAAATCAGCAAGCCTATGCAGATAGGCTGCTAAGGCTGCGCCACCAGGCAGGTTAGTAATTATTCTGCTTGTACTGTTCTGTAAAATAAATGAGAGAGCCTGAAAAAAGTGTTTTAACACAATAAATAAAGGTATAATTCTCTAATAATTATTCTGCATGTACTGTTGTATAAAATAAATGAGAGAGCCTCTAGAAAAGTGTTTTAAGTCTTTAATAAAGGTATAATTCCTGGAGTGTGTCTGTGTTATTTTCTTTGATATGTTGTACTCTTGCATTATAGAAATAGTACTGTTGTATTAAGCGCTGTTAACACACAGTTGGGTAGGCCCATATAAAGTGGATGAAGGGAGTGCCAGTAGCTTTTAAGCATATTTAGAGTCCTCAACTGTTGGTTCATGCCCAGCATGTACAGGTTAATCTGGCACATGAGTAGCTTGGTATTGTGTTCCCCAGAAATGTCTTTGTGCTGGCAGAAATGTAGGGAGCTGTTAACATATAACTGATAATTTCACCTAAACATATCTAGATAAGTATAGGAAAGTAGAACTGTCAGTGTACCATCTCAGCAGCAGTGTGTTTGAGCAACTCACAAAATATGTAGCAGTAACATCTGCATCCCAGACAGTTTGTATGTCAGATACAGCCCATGTATATAAAGATCTAGCAAAACCCATTTCACAATTTAAGGACAATTGGGTAGTGTAATAATACATGTAGGGGACATATAGCTGCAGTTAATAGGAATGTAGTGTAAACTAGAAGGATATATAAGTTGTTAATGGAGCTATCATTTTCCACCCTACTGTATGTGCATAAAAAATGCAATTCCACACATCAATGGGTATGTCTAATCTCAAAATATTTGTTGGGACATATGTCCTATTGGTTTATAAATATCTACATTTATTTTGATGCATGTGCCCTGTTCAAATACCACAATATTGGTGGCCTGTTGCCATCAACTAAACCTGCATGCTGTTGTAATGTCCACTGTTGTTCTATATATGCATGTGTCATGCTTGCTGTTCAACTGTTGGAACTCTGGTGTGTTGGGTTAATGGGAATACTTCTGTATGCTGTTATAACTAATTGGGAATGCTGTTGAATGTTACTAACCCATATTTTCATTAAATCCTCCTAAACATAGAATGTATGCGAAGGCCGGTCCCAGCGGACCCACCTGTCCCACCTCAGCTGGCGATGCCACCTGGCACCAGCAGGTACGGTGCCCATCCTGGGACCTCCTCCTCCATTGGCCCTGTGCCACCTTCAGGTGGAAGCGCTGCAGGGGATGGAGCTCATCCCCCCCTGTGCAAGCATGGGCGGAGGAGGGCCACCTATCACCCTCTGAACGGTCAGAGCTGTGGTGCATAGGGAGATCAAGTGTTCTGTTGCTGATCCTCTATGCCAGCTTAAGGCATGAGTGGCGTGACTCACTGGTGAGCCTGCCCCTCCTACGCAGCCCCCAGCACAGCCACCCTCTGGGCTGTGAAGGTGCAGTGGTGACTGCCCATAGGTGGGGATCTCAGTTCCACTGTTGCCATCTGTGGGCTCATGGGCTTGTGATTTCCAAACATCCTTCCCCGTCAATGGTGTTCACCCACCACATGTGTCATATTCCGCCCCTGTATGCATCTTGTTTGGCTTGTCTGTTTACCTCCCCAACCTACCTCCCCAAATATACCTACTTCCCCTACCCCACATTCCACTCTCACCTGAAAAAAAAAGGGCAATCTGCTCCCAAAAAACAGTTACGCCCCATACATAGCTGTCCATTTTGCACACATGTCTGCTGGACACATAAACTGATATTTAATTGGCAGTACAACATACTTTGTTGTCCTCACCCCTCTCACAGGGGTTGAAGGTTTCATATTTCCCTCCAAATTTATTGCATTTGCACAGCTGTTGCTGTTAAAGAAATGGGCAGCTATGGACCTTCCCTACACCCATCCTGCACATCCCGAGCTGTTTTCCCTACCGTCTTTCACTCTTTGTGTCCCCTTTTCACCACTTTCCTATCTCCACATTTTCTTTTCTTTCAAAGAAATGAGCGTGGGGTTAGTGGGAGTAAGCACTATTAAGCAGTAGTTAGTGGATTTGTGCGAGTGTGCGCTAGTGTGCGCTTAGCTAAGCATTGCTAAGCATGGCGCAAACCCAAACCTGCCTTGTTCTGCTCAGCAGACAGTCAGGGCCTTGTGTCAGTCAGGGCCCTGGATCAGCAGAAAAATAAAATACCTCTGTCAGTCTCGAACCCTGGATCTTGTACACACTAGACTGCATGAAGTATCACTAAGCCACAGTAGACATACAACAAGTTGGTGCTGAAATAAATATATCATGCATCAGAATTAGTGAATGTAAAGGAAAAATAGGAATGTCATAACACAAATCTTGTTCTGTGGATCTTTACCAGCAGTTGTTGTGGAATTGCATTACATGACTGTGAAAAGAGAACCAGCCATTCTAGCAGGAAATAATGTTACAGCAGCACATTACAACCACCACACAGTATCATAGCAGGAGACAAACTGCTATCATCTCTGATTGCAGGAGCCATACTTCAACTGTGACTTTTTTTCAGGGATGTCCCTGATTTTGGAAACAAATTCTAGCTGTGTCCCTTGAATCCCTCTGAAAAGTAAACGTAAGGGCAGAAAGGGAAAATTTAATATAATAATGTATAAATATAAGTAAGAGTGAGACAGAGCTTTAACTTCTAAAAGTAAATTTATAAGGTGTGCTAATCCTCTCTCTCAAACCTCTCAAATGTCTCTAAAAATTTTAAAGTTATGTACCTCACTTTACCTACTTTTCCCTGGTCTGTTCAAATATGTTACCTGAGTATTTGAGAGGCTGCAGAGGCAGAAACACACAGACATATCAGCTTTTTGCTGTCACACACACTGTGCAAATGGCTTTGGAAGGAGTTCAGCAAGCCCTTATGTAGTAGTACAACAATGAAATAATACCAAAGGATCGTGAGTACTGGTAGCAACCAACTGTGACAATGCCATTGTTCCAGTGCTGAAAAGACTGGTGTGGTGCACAGACAAAGAATAACAGGCTAACCTCTGGCTACCATCTGGATAGGTCCACAGTTGGGAGCTACGCAGACAGACTACTTGCCTTGATAAACTAACAGGTACACAGCAACCCTTTAAGTCCAGCAAGATAAAATTCACACAATAATACATAATGCTCTCTGTACTTCTGCACCCCTACCCAAATGTACAATATACCTGTGTGTTCAGGGTCTACCAAGGATGCAGGTAGGCATACTCAGTACTGAAATTTGTCCAGTTTTCTTGAGCAGCCTGTGCTAATGTCAACACTAAAAAAGCACAAACTGTTCAGAAGTGAGTAAATTCATATTCACAGTATAGCAGTTCACAAAACAGTTCATGTGCCAGAAGAATACATCTCAATAACTACTTCTGTATGGCAGTTAATTGTATAATTAGACAAGAAAGTACATACTCCCATGTATCACATGTTAGCATTTGGAGGGGTGAGCACAACTCTACACTGACAAGTGTGTACTGGAAGCAGCAAAATTCAGGTCTGAGTACAACATTCAAATCACTGGCTACACCCCTGGCTTCAGATATTAGAACTATACCTACCTTCTGACTTAAACAACGATGTCCACAGCAAACACGCATGATCCCCATTTTGGAAAGCTGAAAGGGCTATGCCTACCTGAGTTAGCAATTTATAGCATTGGGTTACTATGACAGTGATTAATGCAATTACCACACAGCAGGCTGCATGCAATTAGCAAATGGTAGCCACCAATTGGTGCAGAGGCCATCACATGCACATGTGCAAATACCTATAAAAGCAGGCTGTAATTGCTGCCCATAAACTCAATCACTCTATTGCAGAGACTAAGAGAGAGAGAGAGAGAGAGAGAGAGACAGTGAAAAGCAAAAGGAAAATGGAAAATAAATAATACCAACTCATACAAAGGAAAGGTATGTAAAAGATATGTATTTACTGGCATGTAGTAGATGTTTTTGAAGAGTAATCTACATAATGTGAACCATTCATATGTGGCAGCAGTACGTATCTATGCAAGATGTCCTGCTTAACTACTGCCATGGACAATTCAGTGTGTAGCTGTGTGCAGTGGGACATAACTGTGAAATATGTAGCTCAGCATTAAATGTCAAACATCTGATCCATGTTATCTGTGTTCTGTACAGTAGTGTGGACAATGGCTGTTTGGGGGATTAGCACAAACATTTATATAAACATGGTTGTGACAGAGTAACACATGCATGATAGTCATATTAAAGTTTAGCTTAGCAGTGGCAACTGCTGTACCAGGCTAGTATGCTAATCTAGCATTTGTAGCTATATATACCCCCTCTAATGTTACTGTGTGTTCACATGTGACACCTGTTCATGTTGCAGCAAGGCCCAACAGTTCAGCTGTGAGATCCAGGGACTTACAACAGTGTGGACCTTGTGTGTGTATGGCACACACATACAGAGAGATATATATGTGTCATATATATTAACATCTGTATATGTGTATAGAGCAAGGGACATATTGCAACTGTTTGTGAAGGGTGGACATATATATGTTGGTGAAGGTTGTTATGTGCATATTTGTATGTAGGTTTTAGTGTGTGACAAACAAGAAAGCTTACAGCGCTGGTATATGACATGTGGTGGTTAAACACTGTGTGTGTTTTGTTCAGTTTGCAATGTTGCAGCCAGTGAGGGCTGCTAAAGCTACCCGGGCTGAGAACACTTTCAATGTATTTCTCACAAGACTGTGCGATATTATTATATTACTGTATACCTCACATCCTTTGTATAATTGATATTCCCACCATGAAAGGTGGACTGTATATGTGCCTATATGTATATGTATATATATTTTTATTTATTTATTTATTTATTTATTTACAGTTGATTTACCTGGATTGTCCATTGGGTCCGAAGTACCTATTTTCAATGGAGTCCTGGGGAGAAAAGCTTCAATAATAAAGATACAAAGATTACAAAAGTTCACATTTAACACTTACAATCATGTTAAAACATATTATCAAAAGTAACAGTAAGCAAAACTATAACAAGGTTTACACTTTAATCATTTACAATCATGTTTAAACAGGTTGTCAGAAGCAGTAGTAACAAATACTAAAACAGTGGCTGACAAAGGTAGTAGATTGTGGGTTCATGACAAAAACAATGGAACAGGTGGTTACAAGGCAAAGAATCTAAGGTTTAAGCAGCTGCATGAAGAATACTTTAGTTACATTATGTGTGACAAGCATAGCATCGCTGTAGTAAAATATGTAGCATCTTGATTGGAATAGAAGAATCTAAGAATTACTAGGTGTTATTACATTTGTTTATAGTATTTGGTTGTATCTGATGTGGCTGTCTATAGGGGGCAGGCTAGACTAGGAGGGATGAGAGCAGGAGCATTCCCAGGAGGATGTTAAGTATGTGTGCAGGGATTTTTTAAAAGCTGGGAGGTTAGTAGTGGTGCGGATGGAGGGGGTAAGGGAATTCCATTGCCTTGCCTGGGCAAAGGATAGCAGGCTTTTTCCAGGAGACTGAAGAGGTTTGTAAAGTTCTATCAGATTTTGGTTATTGGATCTTAGGGGTCTTTGTGGCATATGCATTTTAAAGGTGGAGCTGAGTGAGGGACAGAGGGATGGATGGAAAATGAGTTTGTGGGCAAAGGTGAGCTGAGTGAAGGTGAGATAGTTAGGAAGCTCGAGCCAGTTTAGCTTGTGGAGAGATACACAGTGGTGGGTTGATGCTTTGTGGCTAGTTGCAAATTTGGCAATTTTATTATAACATGAGGATAGTTTTGTTTTAAGGGATGATTGGAGGTTTGTTAGAAGAGGGGCACCGTATAGAAGGGAAGGAATAAGGGATGTTGTAGCAAGAGTGAGCTTAGTAGATGTAGAGAGGAATTGATTTTGTCAATAAAGCATGCCAAGTTTGTAGTGGGGTTTTTTATGTTTAGTAGTAGATGGCTATTGAATTTGAGCTGGTCATCTATGTGGACCCCTAGTAGCTTGCTTTCAGATACTAGTTCAAGAGGTGTGTTGTTTTGGCTGATAATAGAGAGTACATTTTTGTCTATGGTTGTGTTTTTTGAGGGGGTAAATATCATAAGTTTGGTTTTGGATGCATTGAGTACTAGATGGTTATTTTTTATCCACTGTTCAGTAGTAGAGAAGGCATCTTGGGTTAATTTTAAAAGAGTAGGAATGGATGTGGCTGAACAGATTATGGTAGAATCATCTGCATATTGAATGAGTTTGGCATGGGGAATTGAGAGGAAGAAGTCATTTATAAATATATTGAAGAGGAGAGGACCCAAGATGGAACCTTGGGGGACCCCAGTGGGTGTGTTCTGGAAGGAGGAGGTGGCTGTTTTCCATTTGACAGCTTGTTGTCTATGGGAGAGATAGCTGGTGAACCAATTGATAGAGGCAGGTGATAGGTTTAGGTTAGAAAGCTTGGTAAGGAGAAGACTGTGAGATATGGTATCAAAGGCTTTAGAGAGGTCGAGCAGGAGGGTGGATACACTAGAGCCAGAATCTCAAGCTGTATTTACTGTTTCCAGGAAGGAAAGGAGGGCAGTCATGGTGCTGTGGCTGGGTCTGAAGCCAAGTTGTGTGGAGGTTAATAAGTTATTATCTAGGAGATAGGGAAGGAGTTGGAGATGGATAAATTTTTCTAAGAGTTTTGATATAGGAGAAAGGATGGCGATGGGACGGAAGTTAGTGATATCGTTATTTTTGCCTCCTTTATGCAAGGGTATGATGAAGGATCTTTTCCAGAATGTGGGAACAAGGCCTTCTTGTATAGAGTGATTTATTAGGATGCTGATGGGGAAGGCAATGGATTCGGCAGCAATGTTAAGGAAGGATGAGGGTATGTTATCAGGTGCATTAGAACAAGATTTTAACTTTTGCAGGAGTTTTTTATGGTAGAGGTAGGGATGGGTTTTAGGGAAAAAGGTGGGAGTTGAGAGGAAGGAGGTGAGGAGGGAGATAGTAGGTGGGATGTAGGTGTAGAGGGTGAGATGTTACTGGAAAAGGTTGTGGTAAGTTTAGAGATAGAGTCTAAGAAGAAGGAGTTAAATTGGGTGGCGAGATTGATATCAGTAGCATTTGGGTCTGGGCTTGGGTTTTCTGCTGTGCCAGGTTTTAGGAGTTTATTGATGCCTTTCCAGAATTTCTGAGGATTGGTTTTATTGTTGTTTTGAAGTATGGAGTAGTAGTTTTGACGATCTATTGTGATAAGCTTTTTAACTTTGTTGCAAAGAGTTTTTAATTCATTAAGGGTAGAGGGAGTTTTGTTTCTTTGGTATCGTGCCCAGGTTTTATCTCTCAGTCGCATGGCAGTTAGTGTATCTTTTGTTATCCGTTTTGTTTCGTATTCTTTTGGTTTTTATGGGGGCCAAACTATCCAGGAGATTTAGGAAAGTTGTGTTGAAATATGCAACAGCATTATCCAGGGGTAGAGTTTTTAGTGGGTTCCAATTTATTGATTTTAGGGAGTCTGAGAAGGTTACAGGGTTAAAGTTTTTAGGTTGTGAGTGCAGATGTAGTTATGTGTTGTTTGTAGTGGACATGGAAGACGTTTAGTGTAGATGGGAAGATGGTCACTGAGGGAGTCAGGTAGAGTTCCACTGATGGTGTAATTATGTGGATGAGATACTAGAATCCAATCTAGGATACTGCCACTAGTGAAGTCTTTAGAGGGTCTGGTAGTCTGGTTGATGAGCTGAGAGTATTGATAAAGGTTAATGTTTATGTGATGTGGAGAGGAGTGAACGGAAGACCAATTTATATTGGTATCACCCATAATAATAGTTTCATTGCTGATATTGATAGAAAGCCAGGATAGGATATCTTCTAAAACTGATACATTGTCACATGGGGGGATGTAAAGTGAAACTAGGCAGATTTGTTTATGTTTATTCAATTGAAATAGAGCTAATATTAGTTCTGCATTGGAGAAATTTGGAATGGGTTTGTTATAGGGAGTAATGGATAGGGTGGAAGAATAGAGTAAAGCTACCCCACCACCCTTTATATGGGTTCTGTCTTTTCTGATTATTGAGTAGTTTGGTGGTAGAACTTCAGTGTCTTTTATATGGGGTTCTAGCCAGGTTTCGGAAATAGCTAAGATATCAGGTTTATTGCAAAGAAGCCATGTGTGAAGATTGGGGATTTTGTTCGCTATGCTTTGGGCATTTAGAGAAGCCAGTAGAATGGATTTAGATGTAGAGGTGGTGGTGGTTGGGCCTGGGTTAGGGTGTATGTCACCAGATAGGAGTATGGTTGTAAGGTAATTTATTAAGTTACTAATGTGTTTGGACTGCCTTGTTTGAAGGTTGTCTGTTTTTAGATAGTAGATACTGGAGCTTAGAAAGGGTCTCAGGAGTTTATAAGAAGTGTTTAGTTTGTAGTGAAAAAATAGATGGGAGTTAATGGGATAGAGTTCAGCGGTTATTGAGTTAAATGATTTTAAGTGAGAAGAGGGGAATGAGCTGGTTGAGTGAGAGGGTGCTAGATGATTTGTGGTGTTGGGTTGGGTGAGGTAGTGGGTGTAAGTAAGGATGAGAAGTAATAGTAGATGGATTAAGAATGATATGTGTTTTGCAGTCATGATTTCATTTTGAAGTAGTCTTGTATGTAGTATAGGGAAAAAGAGGTGAGAGGGATATTGTGGTGAAGGGGAGGGGTATAATTGGTGGAGAGGAAGTAGGTGTGGTTGATATAGTTTGGGTAGAAGTGGGAGTGGTTCGGGTGGTATAAGTGTAGATGCAGTGGGGGTGGGTGGAATTTGGGGGTAGGGTAGGGGAGCGGAGTGAGCCTGCAGGGCGAACGGAGCGGGATACACCCAAGGAAGGTTGGCAGCAGGACAGTGCGAAAAACAATCAGTTGGTGGAGGTAAGAACTGAGGAAGGTAAGCAAGGTGGTCAAAGTGACTCTTGGAGTGCAGTATAAGGAAAAAAAAGGAGAAGACAGAAAGTAGGGGAAGAATGAATAGAACTGAAGTTTAGCAGCTAGTATAGGGAGGGATGTTAAAACGTGGTTCTGAAGTGCAAGGGAAGGAGTGATGGAGTATGATTAGGTAGATGGATAAACACTACCTTCTAGTGGATAGAACCTGAGTTCATAAGAGAGGAACCATTACTCAGACCGAATGGTGAAAGGAGGAAGGCAGGTCAGGTATAGAAAAATACACCAGGGGTGAGGCAGATTATTAGGGGAGCACCCGGTAATAAGGGCAAGGCTGCAGGTGTCTCTGGTAGGGTCCCTTCACTAGCACCAGGCAAGTGATAGAACAATAGAACGATATAACAATAATCTCAGACCAAATGTGGTAGTGATTGTACCATATTACATACTTTTATTTTTGATTTCTTTTCCTCTAGCTCTCTCTTCTGGGAGAAAGAATAGGAGTGTCTCTGTAGGGAGCAGGCAAACGAGGTAAGCCTTGCAATCCAGAGAAAGATCTTGGAGAATCCAGGAAGGCTGGGCCAGTAGGCAGAGTGGGCTTGGGAGAAAAGGCTGAAATAGCTGGGGTAAAAAGATAGGTAGGAGTTTATAAAATCTAGTAGTTGTTAGGCACTAGTTAAATGTTAATACGACAAAGTGTAGACTGTGGAATATATACATTAAGGAGCAGTGACTGTGTTCAAACCGTAGCAGCAATACATCATTGAATAAGCCCCAACAAGTAGGTTTTAACTTCTCAACAAAAACAGTAAGAATGCATCAACAGTGTACAGAGAGAGGATATCTTTGAATAAATCCTTACAACTAGGTATTAACTACTCAACAAGAAACAGTAAAGCAAATGCATCAACAGTTTAAAGAGAAAAATCAACTAGAATATATGCAATTTCCAAGATATATTACTGTATCAATGTAGTTTAAAAAGTAGATTCAGTGACTGATTAGAAATAGACATAGACATTTCCTAGATATATTACTGTTTCAATGTAGTTTAGAAAGTAGAGTCAGTGTCTGATTAGAAATAGATACAGTGTGGGTCCTGTAATAAAATACGGACATGCAAATAAATAGTGCTTTGAGCCACAGTATAGTAGATAAAGTCACATACACAGTTCAGAGGCATTAGTAATTGAATCAGGAATGGGCTAGGGTAACTGATAATATAACATCCGCGCAGTATTAGTGTATTAACTAATAGTGTAACATCCGCGTAATATTAGCTTATTTAACAGATGGCGCTTAACTAGTTGTCCTATGCTAAAGATGTTACACAAACTCTAACTATGGAGAAAAAAAGGCGCTTTCATAAAACTATGGACTGGAAGATGATGTTTGGGGCCAGGCGGGAAGAACCGCTGTTCTCCCTAAGTAAAGATGTTGATGTTAAGGGTACATGCGGACACTAGAAAATAGCGTGGCCCTTTACCAATCCAGTGGTTCTAAAGTAGCATGCTTACTCTCCTCATTTCACTATTTCAGCTGATAAGCGAGTGAGGAAACGAGTTTGGCTGAATATTATGTGGAGGGTACTCTGAAGGAAGGTAGACTAGTTCGTGGTGCGGCACAGAGCACAGATGTAGCTTGATGAACAAGTACTGCTGTTGCTAGTGCAGCTAGACCACGTGGGGGTGGCGCAACAATTAGAAATAAAAAATTAAGTGTTTGGGTGCTGGGAACGCAATACCATGGCAGGTACACAAACGTTAAAACAGCAGATCTGTTGGGCACACTACACTATATACATTTAGAGCTTACAAACAGATTTAACAAAACATTATACAGCATCAGAGTTAACAAGCAATCAACAATACAGATGCAAAAACGCATGAAAGTTGTTTGTACCACTTGTCGCTACAATTCAATAACTACTGTTCATTGAGCACACTACACATGTAGGTCTTGGGATTTACGAGCAGAAGTCAAACAAACATGATATTGCTAAAGCAAGACAAAAAGTGTTAGCAGCTGATTCTATCGAGCGTGAAAAGAGTACACAGTTAAATTAGACAGGCATCAACACAAGACAATGTATTTAAAAAAATATATAAAAAATACAGCTATATATATGTATATGTGCACCAATGGATGTGTATATGTATGTATATGTATATGTATATATATATATATATATATATATATATATATATATATATATATATATATATATATATGTATATAGAGAGAGAGTCATATATAGTCATACACACACATCTACTTGTTGCAATAGATTTTATGTAAAGTTGACTGAGTGTGATGGTCAATGTGTTGGTGAATGTGTCAAAGATGTGTATTTGTGGGATAGCTTAGTGGAAACTGTTTCTGTCATGGTATTATGTGTCCTTGCTTTGATCCCAGCAAAGGCTGTTTATGCTGTTGCTAGGCAGATAAAGCACTATGGCATACAGTCTGATGTAGTCCATTGGTGTTAACTGGGGTTTGTCATTGGAGGCTAAAGCACTACATGTATGCTTATTGATTGGTACTGATGTTGAATCCAAATCCTGTATGAACTGTAGTACTACTTGAAGCTGTAGGCCTAAACAGCAAAGTATGGTGTATGTCCACATTGCTTGGAACCACTGTTTTGTGTGGTCCCTGTAGTCCTCACAGATTACATTCCTCAGGCTTATGGTTTTGTAAGTACTGACACACAGTACTGTATGGTACATACGTATAGCTTATCTGGGTTGCCATACCTTTGTGTCTTGTAATTATGTCTGATGTGCGTGTGGGTATGCCTGTAACATGTCCTCTGTCATATGTTTGTTACAAGATATAACTGCGTATCTAGCAAAATTTATAGTTTACTACAGCAGTATGCCACCTATATCCACAATTGTACACATATTTTGGCCATGGGTTTGCTATCAACAAGTTGTGTGGTATAATGGTAATACTGTAACTGGACTTTTGGTCTTTGGTGCAGGCTGGAGAAGTTGTTTGACCGCAACTGAGCTACAAAATATAAGTATTTTTTGATTATTTTAACAGATTACTGTTTTTATAATTTAATATATATAAAGCACTTTGTCTATTCAGAATCTTCAGAAATCTTTTTCTGTTTAAAAACTGTCATAGCTTGTTGTCTTAGGCTATTGTATAAACTGAAACATTTACTCTGTGTAATTATCTCTTGGCTAGTGGGGGCTGGTTCTTTTGTGTTCTTGTAAAAAAAAGTTGTTGTTCTGGTCTTTGGTGCAGGCTGGAGAAGTTGTTTGACCGCAACTGAGCTACAAAATATAAGTATTTTTGATTATTTTAACAGATTACTGTTTTTATAATTTAATATATATAAAGCACTTTGTCTATTCAGAATCTTCAGAAATCTTTTTCTGTTTTATAGTTTGTTGTCTTAGGCTATTTTGTCCCACCCTCCCTCCCTGTTGGTGTCTTGCTCTTATACTTGGTGGCTTTGCAGTTGCCCGCCCCTACTGTGACACACCTCCCAGTCTAGTGTCATTAGCTCATTCTTCTTAATACAGAGAGAACATTTGATAAGGCCTTCTGTTCCTCCTTTTTACCTTTTCAAAAGTAAAACAAAACTTTTTTCTTCTTCGCCTGAACCTTCTTGTGTTCTGACTGTCCTTCTCAAACATATTGGAAATATACAGTATATTTCAGAGCATTTGTTATAACTGTATTTGCTATAACCGATTTAAGTATTTTTTCTGGCTTTTGAATATTTACTGCTTAGCGACTGCATCTTAGCCTGTTTATACAGCTCTGCATTCTATTTAAACTGTTTTTGTGTTGATTAACTGTTTTGCACTCTTAAAAGTTATTTGTTGCTTAATTTTACCTGTAGGCTAACACACTCAAGTGTGCTAGCCACTTAAAAAGTTATAGCATTTACTGTCAATTTTTTTCCTTGTCTCTGTAAAAAAAAAAAAAATCTCTTGTTTTCCCACCTTACTGAACTAGAGTAGTCCAGTTTCAGAGTTGCTGATCCCTGGGCTTTGTTTTTAGTTCCTGTTACTGATCCATTGCCTTATTAGGAAGGAGGGAAGTTTCTTTGCTTACCAGTGGGAGTGGGAAGCACTGAGCAGCCTTTTGTCCGAATTGGTGAAGTTTCAGCCAGAAACTAGTAGTCTATTGGTCGTTTTGGGCCAATTCCTAGCTCTTTCAGCCCCTGCTATAAAACACGCTAAACACGTGTTTTCCAGCTTGTACCAACTCTGCACAGATCCTCGTGGTGGCCTGCAGAGTGATCCAAGCAGCAGAGAGCTAAAGAGTGACTTTCTACCAGATATAAGTATTTTTGTGGCTTTCCCACTGTTATTTTTACTGCTACTTTAAGTGATTTCTGCATTTTACACTGTTTATTGCACTTTAAGTTACTAATTGTTGCAAATTGTTTCTGTAGGCTACACACTTTATAGCATTTACTGTCTGTTTTTCCTTATCTCTGTAATAAAACAAAAATCTCTTGTTTTCCCACTTTACTGAACTAGAGTAGTCCAGTTTCAGAGTTGCTGATCCCTGGGCTTTGTTTTTAGTTCCTGTTACTGATCCATTGCCTTATTAGGAAGGAGGGAAGTTTCTTTGCTTACCAGTGGGAGTGGGAAGCACTGAGCGGCCTTTTGTCCGATTTGGTGAAGTTTCAGCCAGAAACTAGTAGTCCATTGGTCGTTTTGGGCCAATTCTAGCTCCCTTCAGCCCCTGCTATAAAACACGCTAAACTGTACTGCTGATCTAACCAGCATATCCTATAACTGAAAAGTTCATCTCTACTTGATTCCCAAGTAGACTATTCTCTATCTGTAAAGCCTAGCACTTACTCCTACAGTACTTGCACCTTGATAAAGCACTCTTATTATAGATAGTACCCCACCAGCCCAAAACCCACTTCCCGGAGTCCTTTGAAAGTTCTTTATCTACTACTTCTAGTATGTCGAGGATCAGTTGCTAGTGTCCTCTCCAGCTCAACTGGTGAACCTGGGAATATTGAGGCAATGTTACAATTGCCTCATGTACACAGACAATCCTCTCCTTCTCCCACAAAACACAAAGACATGAGAGATGCAACTATACGGCCAAACTGGAGGCTGAGCTCTCTCAACATAGGACTGGCAAGACCAGACAGGAGGAGAAGGCAACCACACACAATACATACCCAGTCACACATGGTACCATCACAACTTCAAATCATACACATACTCACACAAAGACATAAACAGCAGAGGCCACCAAAGCAGACACCCAAACAAATACCACCTCACGACCCAACACATGCAACACATAGACCACACAGTCAGAGTGTCAAACAGTCACAGCCCTTAAGGCCAAACAAAATGCCAGACACACTTGTCATTGGTGATTCCATAGTCAGACACACTGGCGTCCCGCCACCAGACTGAGTAAGGAGAAGGTCACAGTAAGCTGCCTGTCAGCACTCAGGTCTCTCAACAGCAGGTACAAACTCAGTCATTGTCCACGCTGGTGTCAACGACCTGAGACGCACTTCCTTGACTACATGAAAAGGGGGAGCTCTCTGATTATGTAGCCCAGGCAGGTATGACCCTGACCTTGAGCAGTATCCTACCTTCACCTAGAATGATGCCACAATACAGTGATAAGATGATCAGCTTTAATAATTGGCTTAAATTCTGGTGTCATTCAAAGGGATCCAATGTCTGTCTGCCTGGGATGACATGCTGGACAAGCCACGCTGCTTCGCAAGGGAGGCTTGCACCTGTCACCCTGGGCTTCCGGATATTGGCAAAGGCTCTTGCCACCCCATAGTGCCTTTTTAGGCAAGGCTCAAATTCTAAACCTACCACCCTAGAACACCAAAAGGAAAAAAACTAAGGGTAATGCTGCTCAATGCCAGAAGTCTCAATCTCAAGATGCACGCACTGAGGCCCTTCTCAATATGGAGAACATCGATGTCTGTGCTGTGACAGAAACCTGGTTCAAGGCTCCTGAGAGCACCCCAGCACTAACAGGTTTCACCTCATATCATACGTTCCGCCCCAAAAATCCGACACACCCAAGAAAGGAGGGGTGTCCATATTCATAAAGGACACCCACACCTCATGCATCTGAGACCATCCAGGTGCAATTAACCATAGGCAAGACTGCTCTGCAATTTGTAGCATGTTACAGGCCACCCTCTCAAACTCAGGAACCTCACATGGCCTTCCTGAAAACATTGGAGGATAAATGTATCTCCAAACACCATCATACTAGGTGACTTCAACTACCCTAATATAGACTGGGAACACTACTCAAGCCCGAACACTCTAACCCAAAGATTCCTGGAGTTCATAAACTCAAATGCCATGGAACAACTAGTCACCATCCCCACAAGAGGTGAAAACATACTTGATCTCATCATCACGAACATGGGATCAAAATGTTCAACACCGAAGTATACCCTCACTGGTGAGATCAGATCATAAACTAATCTCGCTGGAGGTCCTCATCCGCCCCACCTGAAACAAAAAGACCACAGTGAAAAACTTCTCAAAAGCCGATTTCACACTTCTAAAAACTAGTGTGGTCTCCTTTAAGGCCCCTGAGCCAGTGGTAAACATTACTCAAACCGCTGAATCACTTACAAATGCCTTCTACCAGCACCTACAGGACTGCATGGATCAGGCAATCCCAAACAAAACTAAGACTCTCTGTACCAAAGGCAAGCGTCCAGTCTGGTGGACCCCAGCCATAAACAAGCTCTACAACAAAAGGAGGAAGCTACTACAAGATAGAGCAAAATCCTTGAAAGATAAGACACCTTTGATCATTATAAGTAAAACCTAAGAGCTCTCATAAAATCATCCAAGGCAAATTTTGAGAGAAAAATCGCCAAGGACTCTAAAGACAATCATAAGGCCTTCTTTAGCTATGTTAGAAACCTAGGAGGAAACTCCCAGATATGCTCAGAATTAGTTCAAAATGATGTGAAAATTACTGAACCTACACACATTGCTAACATACTGGCTGACAGGTTCAGTGCAAACTTCTCCCCCTTCCCCAAAAGGAGAGATATCTATTCCAGAGGATTGTAGCCCCCAAACATCTCCAACGCCCAGGTGAGAACTGCCCTCACTAAGGCAAAAACACAGCATCCATGGGACCGGATGGTGTCCCCGGCTGTGTGCTTCATGAACTCAACGAGGAATTAAACCCACAGTTAGGACAGCTGTTTAATCTTAGCCTCACCTCAGGATACGTGCCCAAGGGAGTGCGCCCGGGCACTGTGGTCCCACTTCATAAGGCGGTGCCTCCACAGACCCTGGAAATTACCGCCCCATTAGCTTGACAAGCCTTATCTGCAAAGCCATGGAGAGGATCATAATGGAACTCATAAATAAAGACATAGGGAACTTGCAGACTTTGGATCCAACCCAGTTTGGCTTTGTCAAAGGCAGATCCTGCCTCTTAAACTTGGTTGACTTTTCGAGACAGTCACCAAGGCCATTGATGAGGAAAGGCAGTCCATACAGCCTACCTCGACCTGGCAAAGGCCTTCGACACAATACCCCACTCAGGTATCATCGAAAAACTCATCAGCTTGAATGTAAACCCATACATCACAAGATGGGTTGCAAACTGGCTAAGCGACAAAACCCACAGGGTCAGAGTTGCTGGAGCCATGTCAGACTCAAAGCCTGTCACAAGTGGTGTCCCACAGGGCTCAGTCCTGGGTCCACTCTTGTTCGCATCTACTTTTCTGAAGTACAAGCAAACACAGGAGGGTTATGGCTGACAAAGTTTGCAGATGACTGCAAACTGGGCGCCATAGTCGAAAACACATCTGACACAGATATCCTCCAGAAGGGCCTCACAGAAACGGATAACTGGTGCCAGAGCCATGGCCTGAAGTTAAACGCCAAAAATGCATAGTCATACCCTTCGGGAAAAACAAGGTTACCCCTAGCTACCATATAGGTGACAATCCACTGAGCACAGAAAAAGTCATCAGGGATCTGGGGACCCAAGTTGACAGTAGTCTTTGGTTTGACACTCATGTTGCTAAAGTAGTTAGGAAAACCTTCTATATCGCCCACCTGATCATGAAGGGATTCACATCTAGATCAAGGGAGGTCATCGTCTCCCTGTACTCATCACTCATTAGACCTATGATTGAGTACAATGCCCGTTCGAATGTATCTGACCAGACACCTGATGCAGCTTGAAAGGCCCCAAAAGTTCCTCACCAAAAGGATAAAGGGTCTCAAAAATATGTCTTATGCTGCCCGACTGAAAGAACTCCAGCTTTATTCAGTCTCATACCGCTTGCTCAGAGGTGACCTGTGCCTGACATATAAGGCCATGTCAAACCCAGATTTGATGAATATGCTTCACCTCAAAAAATCTAGATCCCTCAAAACCACAAGGGCGGGAGACTTAAACCTTGACACGGTTATAAATAGAATGTGCTGGAGGGACAGATTCATCACCCAGAGACTCCCTATGCTGTGGAACAAAATCCCGGTACATGTGAGGCAGAGCACCTCGCTGGCCTTGTTCAAGAGGAATCTTGACCAATGGATGGGAGATCGCAGATATACCCCAGGGATTACTTCAGTGTCACTGCTTGACAGAGGCACAGAAAAATGATAGGCATAGTTTTTATTCAAACTAAAGGGGTGGCGAAAGCCACATAACTATGGGCTAGGCTTATAAATGCCCTTGGGCAGATAGCCTAGTATGAACCTATGAACCTATGAACCTATGATGCATGACATATTTCTTTATGCATTCGCTTGATCTATACCTTCTGTGGCTAGGTGGTGCATTGTGCCACATACAGTGTGCCATGTACTGTTGTATAGTCTTATATAGTGATTTTATTTTGTTGCTGTGCAGAACATGGTTTATTATATAGAGCGAGCATCCCAGGCACTTTCAAGCAGTTGTGGGGTGAGCACTGATAAGTGGTATTGAAAGTGTTTAATCTCAGTCAGCTAATAGGGTGCTATATATGGCAGTTCAGTGATATCTGTACTGTACAATGTCAAGTGTGCCATATGACTTGCTCAGATATATTTTTTCTTTGTCTTCCAGGGATCATGACCCACCATCGTAATCCTAGCTACAGTAGTGCTGAGGATGACATTATTACCAGCTGTCTGATTCAGCACTACAGCCTACTATTCTTGAGAACCAGCCAAGACCAGCATGAGCATACTGCACTGTGGCAAGATATTGTCCGGAGGGTAAATGACATAGGCATGCATAACCGGACATATGAGCAGGTACGCCATCACTGCAGTGATTTACTTAGACATGTCTGGCAGCGTGCTTCTGATGAACATAGACAACAGCTTGCAACAGGTGGTTGGGTTAACATCCACCCCCCCCTCACCAGAGTGGAGGAGCTGCTCCTGAGCCTGGTGGCACCTGCCCAACAACAACAACAGCAGACATTTACCTTGATGGAGGTTGGGGCCTCCCAGCAAGAACACATGGAGCGTGCAGGTAACATGGCATATCTGTAGACTACTGTTACCTTTATTGGTAGATCATGCATATGTGAGATGTGTACTGTGTAGTTAGAAGATGTGGAGCCTGTTGTTGTGCAATACTGATCATTTGGAACATAATCTGTAGGCCTGTGAATATAAACTGTTGTACTACTGTAAGATTGAAAACCCACAGTAGCAATGCCACAGTTGTCAACACTGACAAACTGTCTCATATCCATGTAAGTCCCTCTGGTGTGACAGCAAGGCAGCGGACACATGCTGGTGAGTGTGTTCTACATTTATTATTGCAAATAAAAAGTGCATGTCATAGTTAAGGTGTAGGCCATGTACACATGTAACACACCTACGCATAATGCATGCTGTGCATGTTTGCTGTAAGACTACGCACATCTCAGTAATGTGATTAGGTGCCTCAAACACATGCAATACACAGACCATCTCAAACAAATGTGGCTACACTGTAGTGACCATTGGATAGGCAGAGTCGATACGCATGCACACAACATACACAACTATGTCATACATATAACATGTTAATATGCTACACATGAAGTATTCACAAACCCTCTGTAAAGTCACACTCCAGTATCCCAAATGTCATCCACACAGCACACATAATATACCTGGGGGGTAGAGGCCTATCATGGGGCAGTGAAACACACTGCAACACACAACACATTCATGTTAGGCAATGCTCCTTATTGGCCTCCTTACAAACCCCTGTAACAACTGGCTGTGAAATGGTGAATGTAGCCATGGTAGTGCAGTTCTGGTACAGCATGATAGGTGCTGGTTTGGGACACATTTGTAGCCTTGAGTGACCACATGATGCTTCATGATGATGGCTTATGGTACTACACCCCATCCAGTTATTGTAACCACAGTACTACACATAGCTCTCATTGCTATGCACCTCAATGTTGTGTGTGTGTGCAGACATATGCACCTATAAACAATATGCATACCAATCACCATTTGCACAACTGACACATATATGTCCTGTAATGCTATTGAGTGGCTAGGTCATATGACACACATTGGGTATGTGTGATGTTTAAATATGCAGTTGTGTTTTAGCATGCAATGACACTGACATGTCCACAATATGATCTACACTCACCATAACTACTGTGCATTGGCTATGTGGACCAATGGTATTCCATCAGTTATACATGCACCACTGATCTTGTGTGTATACACATCATGCATGAGCTAAAACTGTGTCCACAATTATTTGCTAAAGGCACAGAGGCTCTAATCAGAATTGGATATCTATGTGACACACAGATACACATCCAGCCATTGTATGCAGACCTGTGAGTGACAGTGCACAGTACATTAAAGAGTTTTTAATACTTGGACAGCAATGTTGTGTCCATATATACATTGTGTTCCAGGGGGAGGCCAATCACCGAACAACAAAACACATGCATCAAAGCCATGTATACTGTTAGTAACAAGGACTGTCTACACTTGCACTGCATGCTGTTGAACAACACATGTCCTGCATGCTGACATGCGTGATATGACTGTTTGGCTTGTGATACTGTACCTCACTATCAACTGCTATTGAGTATGTCCTGAGATTGCTGGTGGTGTGTGTGTGTGTGTGTGTGTGTGTGTGTGTGTGTGTGTGTGTGTGTGTGTGTCTGCTTTAGTGAGGAGTGTATTTGTGTACATGTGTGCATGTGTGCATGTGTGCATGTGTGCATGTGTTCATGTGTTCATGTGTGCATGTGTGCATGTGTTCATGTGTGCACGTGTGCATGTGTGCATGTGTTCATGTGTTCATGTGTTCATGTGTGCTTGTGTGCATCTGTTCATGTGTTCATGTGTGCATGTGTTCATGTGCTCATGTGTTCTGACATCATGTACAGGTCTTAAAGTGTGTTTCCTGTTTTACTCTCACAGCTGCTGAGGTTGGGCTGGTTCAGTGCAGCAGGGAACATGATGTCACTGACACAAATAGTGATAATGAGGATAGGTGTGTTGAGGCACAGGCATGTTTGTCAGGGTCTGTTGTTGGGCCACCAATTGACAGTACACGTCTCCACCCCATCCATGCACACAGTCATACTGCCTGTACATCCATCATCACCAATGCCCTTAGCAGAAGGACAGTGTACAGTTGGCAATGGCCAGTAAAGTGTGGTATCTATGGCACATTCATCAGGATACAGCAGCCATAGCCAGATGTCTTGAACGATACCACATAAGCAGATGTCCAGGGGTTCTCGTCAGAGCACTGCTGGTCATCATGCCCCTGGCAGATGTGCCACAACTCTTACAACCACACGCATGTTCCAGGCTCTCATGGAGGCACAGGCACATATGGAGCGTTACACCAGACAAGGACTAAGGGCACAGAGGGCTCATAACACCTCTTTAAATGACAGTATCCATGACCTAGCAGGTGCCATCCGTAATTACACTGAGGTCATTGATAGACGTTGGGGTGAGACATTAGATGTCCTCCACAATGTCATGTCCATGTGTCAGGATAGTGCGGGACAGATGAGACATCAATGTAGACGTATGCCAGCAACATCATCAGCTGGCAGTCACCGTGGACGTCCATCAAGTCATAGCCACTCCCGTAGTGCCAGTACCAGTCCCAGCAATGTTGGGGGTGGGCTGTCCATAGACCGTCCTAGAAGACCACGTGCAATGGCTCTGGCCAGTCCCAGCAGGGACTGGGATCCAGTGTACATATGTCAACCTCTGAGGATAGTACCCACTCTGGATTAATACCTGATACTGTCTGTAGCACCCCTGCCAGGTACAGGTCCCATATCCATGGCCAGAGACGGTGATCTGTAAAGCCTGCCAGGTACAGTCTGTAGCTGTCCCACAAATCCCCGTATATGGCAGCCATATGGTGGAACTGTGTGCATGCAGACACACACACATAAACCAGACACCTAGGGCAAACACATACCCGCACATATTACATCCACATTGGCCCATAACAGTACTCTTGGCCCTCATACACACATTCACACACACATGTCGATTGTATGGCTCAATGTAGGCCTCTGGCAAACCAACAACACACCCTGTGCATATGATGAAACCTGTGCCACCTCCTGTCATCTGTAACATTGATGCAGGAACAGGCTAACATGGTGCTGATTCACAGGGTGACTTTATAACAGAAAAGCAATGTTAGCATGTTGTCAGCAGTAAAGTGTAATGATATCCTTGAAGGTGTAGCTGAGCAGGCATGATGCATTAAAGCTATAATTATCAATGTAGCATTGTTTACACCAGTGTTTATTCCAATTGTGTATTGTCTGCCCATGTGCCACTTGGCTGATGTGTGTAGTTTTGTCAGCATGTGTTAGAGAGTGGACAGTAAGTGTGAGATGTGTGCAGCACAGATTTACAGGTGTACATTTGTGAACATGGATGAGGTGCACTGTCTGCATGTACGCGCATATTGGACACATGGGCAGGGTGACATGCCCTGTATTACACAGTGTTAACACTCCATAGTTTCTATTGGAGGTCAGTATGCATTGTACTATACACATTTTGGAACTTGAGTACATGTGTGTGTATGACATGGTTTGACAATGTGCTGTGGGTGATACTGTTACTATCTGTCATTGGTTTGCATTCTGGTAGTATACATAACCTCAACAGCTTGACCATAAATAATTGTTAGATGATGTCTTGACAACTGACACACAGATGTAGGACACACAGTAACATTTGCAGCCTTCAAGTACTATTCTATGCCAGTAACCAGTGGTATTCACCTGTACTCAGTCCTGAGACCATTCATGTTTGGCATATAGCTTTCTTAGGTACAAGTAAACACAGTAGGTTTATGTCTGGCCACGTTTGGCAATGCATACTGTGGGCTATAATGCATTCTCCAGATGACACACACATCCTCCAAAAGGGTATCATACAGACAGATACCTGGTGTCAAACCCATGCTGTAAAGCTATAAGCCAAATAAAGCATAGCCATCCACTTTTGCAAAACATAGTATCCCCAGGGTACCACATAGGTAGTAGCCCCCAAAATGTTGAACAGGTACCGATGTATACATAGAGCCATGTGTTACGTCATCTCTCCTTTGATAATCACATTTCTAAAGGGTTTTGGAAATCCCTCTGTGAATCACATAAGCAATAAGGGGTCTGCATGCATATCCACAAAGGTTGTTGCACACCTATAATAAATAGCCATCTTTGACAGACCTTTCTGCTTTTGAACAGGTTTCAAATATACCTCAGGCATAAACCCTCACTCACACTATTCAATAGAAACCGTAATGAGTGTATGTGAAACGGATGACGTAGGCCAGGGATCACTGCAGTGGCTAGGCTTTTCACAAGCATACAGATGTGACCTAAGGTCTGGAAAGCGGCAGCACATTCTGGCAAAGATAACAGATGTGTTCATGGAGAAAGCAGGGTACCCACCTATGAAATAATTGAGGTCACATGTATGTATATGTATTTTCCACACAGCTACCTGACGTGTAATGCACATACTGTTGTCATTGTGATATGTCATACAGTAGTAAAAGCAAAACCCACATTACATTCACCAACAGTGTCACACACATGGAGCACACACACAGTCACCAAGTGCAGGATTCAAACCCCTACCTAACTACTTTATGATACTAGAGCAGTACGCATTAACACGACATGCTGTACACAGTACTGGGAGTGCGGGAGTGCACCTTTCCACAGGTATATTTGTAGGATGGAGACATCATCAGACTTGACAAAGATAAGTTTACCAATTTTAAGGTGTTTTAGTAGTCTCCAAAAAGGCTGCGCTTTTCCATGGAGACACACACGCACACACTCTTATACAGTTGGCAAGTGCAGGATTCAAACTCCTACCTAGCTACTTTATGATACTACAGCAATACGCATTTACACAATGTGCTATACACATTACTGTGAGGTCTTTTTTCCACAGGTGTATTTGTAGGATGGTGACATCATATGACTAGACAAGGTGGGTTACATTAGGTGACATTAGGTGGGCTACATAGAAGGAATTTCTAAACACTTTGGCAATGTGATCATCAAAGAAGAGTTTACTATCTACCTGGGTCCCTAGGGCCATAATTACATTCTCCGTACATACTGGATTACCACCTATGTGGTAATTTGTGTGCACTTTGTTTTATCCAAAGGGGATGACTATGCATTTTTTGGCATTCTGCTTGAGGCCATTGTTTTGACACCAGGTATCTGTCTCTGTAAGACCCTTCTGGAGG
This sequence comes from Protopterus annectens, assembly GCF_019279795.1. Taxonomy (NCBI): domain Eukaryota; kingdom Metazoa; phylum Chordata; order Ceratodontiformes; family Protopteridae; genus Protopterus; species Protopterus annectens. The sequence goes on along the minus strand of NC_056730.1, from coordinate 1,059,434,955 downwards.
ATGTCTGTGTCAGCCGTAGAGTCGATTATGGACCACAGTTAGCAGTCATCTGCAAACTTGTTTAGCCATACTCCTCCCATGCTTACCTGTACCTCTGAGCAGTATCTACTGAACAGGTGGGGTCCCAGGACCAAGACCTGTGGGATGCCATTTGTGACTGGTTTAGAGTCGGACATGGCACCCACAACTCTGAACATGTGTGTTTGATCTATGAGCCAGTTGGCCACCCATCCTGTGACATAGGTGTTAATGTTCAAGCTGGTAAGCTTGTCCATGATGCCAGAGTGGGGAATGGTGTCAAAGGCCTTAGTGAGGTCCAGTTGGGCTGTGTGGACTACTTTCACCTCAATCTGTGTCCTTGGTAACTGTTTCAAAGCAGTCAACTAGGTTTAGGAGGCAGGATCTGCCTTTAACAAAGCCAAGTTGGGTAGAGTCAAGTGTCTGGAGGTTCCCAATGTCTCTGTTTATGGGTTCCATGATAATTTGCACCATAGCTTTGCAGACCAGGCTGAGTAGGCCTATAGGGCAATAGTTTCCAGGTTTTGTTGTGGCACCACCTTTGTGGAGCTGGGTGACTGTTGCTGTATGCCATTCTTTGGGTACATAGCCTGTGGTAAGGTTGAGTCTGGACAGTGAATGTAGGTGAGGGTGTAGTTCCTTTTGGGGCTGGTGTAAGATGCAGCCTGGGACACCATCCAGTCCCATTGATGCTGTGTTCTTAGCTTTGGAGAGGGCTGTTTTTACCTGCATGTCCATGAAGTCTGGGCCTCTGCATTCTTCTGGGATGGACACAGGCCCTTTTGGGGGTGATGGGGGGGAGTTTGCACTGAACTTGTCTGCCAGGATGTGGGCAATGTCAGTTGGTTCAGTGTATTTTTTGCCATTTTGCAGTAGCTGACAGCATATTTGAGAGTTGCCACCTAAATGTTTGGTATAGCTAATTAAGGCTTTTTGGTTGTTATTCTTACATTCCTTGGCAATTTGTCTTTAGAAACTGGCCTTGGATTATTTTATGAGCGATCATTGTTTCTTCCTAATAATGATCAGTGATGCCTTTCCTTTTGGGAAGTTTGCTCTATCATGTGTTCATTTCCTCCTTCTGTTGTATAGCTTATTTATGGGCAACAACCACCAGGTTGGTTTCTTATTTTTGGAGGAGTGCATCTTGGTTTTATTTGGGATGCCTCAATACATGCATCCCTGTAGATCCTCATAGAATGCACTTGTAAATTATTCTGCAGATTGTATAGCATTATCCTATAGCAAGGGGGCTTTGGAACTTTCCACTTTGGTCTTGAGAAGTGTGCAGTTTGCTTTTGAAAATTTCTTCACAGTGGTTTCCTTGACTGGGGGGGGGGGGCAGGATGTGGATGTCCAGTGTGATTACTTTATGATTTGATATTACCAGCGAGGGGTTTATCTCTGTTGTGGAACACTGGTATCCCATGTTGGTGATGATCAGGTCCAGTATGTTGTCACATCTAGTGGGCATGGTGACCAGCTGTTCCAGGGCGTTTGAGTTTTTAAACTCTAAGAAACATTGGGCAAAGGACGCTGTACATGAGTAATTCTCCCAGTCAATGTTTGGGTAGTTGTAATCTCCTCATATAATGGTATTTGGTAGGACCTTTATATTTTCCACTGTTCTCAGGAATACTGAGTGAGGTTCCTGAGACAAGGTAGGTGATCTGTAGCAGGCTACAATCTGATAAGCAGCTTTGCCCAATGTTAGTTGCACTTGCATGGTCTCCAAGGCCTCATGCTGTGCCACTAATCTGAAGGTGTGGGTATCCATAACGTAAATGGATACATCCCTTCCTTTTGTATTTCACTCTGGGTTTTGGGGCCAAAGATCAGAGGGATTGTGAGTGTTCTACGTGGAGCATGTCCAACAGCTCTGTGTTTGACATAGCTTTGTATGGTAGGCAGAGATCACCTCTGAGTAGGCGATATGCGAGAGAGTACAGCTGGAGCATTTTGAAACGGTCTGTGTATGGCATGTATTTCAGGCTGCTAATGCTCTTTGTGAAGTATTTCTGCAGGCTTTCCAGTTATTGTAGATGTCTTGTGAGGTACATAGCAAAAGAGACGTTGTACTCTATTATGGATCTAGTGAGTGATGAGTAGAGGGGAACAATGTCCTCTTCTATTCTGCATGAGACACCTTTTGTAATGAGGTGGCCACTTAGAAGGATTTCCTGACTACTGTGGGGATGTGATTATCACAGGTGTGTCCACTTTTCACCTGTGACCCAAGGTCTCTTATCACACTTTCAGTGTTAAGTATACTACCGCCTATGTTGTAGTTCATGGCTACAGAGTTTTTACCAAAGTTGATGACAATGCACTTTTTGGCATTGAGCTTGAGGCCATGGCTTTGACACCAGGCATCAGTCTCAGTGAGGCCCTTTTGTAGGATGTCCACATCTTTAGTCATTTCAATTATGGCTCCTAGTTTTCAGTCATCTGGAAACTTCATTAGCCACAAACCTACCATGTTAAAGTTTACTTCAGGGAAGTAGATACCAAACAGGTCAGGACCCATGACTGAACCCTGTGGCACTGCACTTGTCACTGGTCCAAAGTCGTACTTGGAGTCTGCTACTTTCACAGTGTGTGTTCTGTCAGTGAGCCAGTTGGCAACCCATCTTGTGACATAGCAATTTATACCTAGTGTAGTGGGTTTATCTATAATTCCAGAGTGGGGGATGGTGTTGAAAGCCGTGGCAAGATCTACATAGGCTGTGTGAACCACCTTACCCTTGTCTATGGTTCTGGTGACTGCTTCAATGATGTCTATCAGGTTTAGGAGACATGATCTGCCTTTTACAAACCCAACATGGTTGTGGTCCAGAGTTTAGAGATTACCAATGTCTTTTTTTTATAAGTTATATGATGATACATTCCATGGCCTTGCAGAGCAGGCTCATCAGGCTAATGGGGTGCTAGTTCCTGGGGTCTGTGGTGGCTCCCCCCTTGTCTAGTGGGATAACCATTGCTGTGCGCCATTCAGCAGGCTCAAAGCCTGAGGTGAAGCTATGACTGAACATGGTACGTAGGTGTGGTGCCTGTTCATTCTGTAGTTTGTGTAGAACACATCCTGGGATGTTATCTGGTCCCATGGATGCTGTGTTCCAGGCTTTGGAGAGTGTTTTTTACCTGTGCAGCCATGATGACAGTAACTTTGCAGTCTTCCGTTATAGAGATGTGCTCTTTCATGGGTGAGATGGGGGTAAAGTTAGCACTGATCCTATCTGACAGGATGTTGGCAATATCAGTTGGGTCTGTATATTTAGTGCCATTGTGCTGTAACTCAGAGCAGATCTGAGTGTTGCCATTGAGATTCTTGACATAGCTATAGAATGCTTTGTGGTTGTCTTTAGAATCAGTGCCAATTTTGTTTTCATAACTAGCTTTGGAGGATTTTATCAGGGATCACAGCTTCTTACTGATGTTGACCATGGAGCTCCTCCCCTCATGGGATTTTACCGTCTTTTGCAACAGTTTCTTCCTTCTGTTGTGCAGTTTGTTTATGGCATGGGAACACCAAATTTGCTTCCTTTTCTTGGAGGATAGCGTCTTGGTTCTGGTGGGATAAAGTACCATCCCAGACACTTGCCTTACTGTGGAACAGAGTCCCAATGTACATCAGACAGAACCCCTCGCTGACACTCTTCAATTGGAACCTTGATGAGTGGATGGGAAACAGACAATTCATGCCAGGCATCACATCAGCAGCCCCACTAGAAAGGGGCTTAGGGTACTAACTTTTAGAACTAGGCCTTGGGAGACTACCCAGTGGTGTGGTGAAAGCTGCACAAGTTGCGTAGGCTGATATATGCCTTCGTGGAGATAGTCTACTACATACCTATGAACCTATGTAACAGGTGCATGCCTACAGATATTAGATGTGTACTTCATTGTACAGTCATGTTGTACAGCAGGCACATGGACCCCATACACTGTAATGCTTACAGATACTGGTGGCTGTTATGTACAGTGGGAGAGATGTGCACCTCATGTCTTTCGTGCCATTGGGATGTGTGCTGGGTCGGACAGTCCTGGATGGCTCCCTGTCATGGTCACCCTCTTACACACATCTTTGCCCATCCATCTTTGGCTTATTATACTGTGTTCCCACTATATATATATATATATATATATATATATATATATATATATATATATATATATATATATATATATATATATATATATATAAGTACATAGGTAGGTAATAGGCTATCTGCCTGAAGGCATATATTAGTATGGCCAGAGTGTGCAGCTATCACCACCCATGGAGTTAGTTCCCTAGGCCTCTGTGTAGTAGAGCTGATGAAGTGATCCATGGTGTGACAGTTCAGTTTCACATACACTCATCAAGGCTCCTCTGGAAGAGTGTTAGTGAGGGACTCGGCTTAATGTCAGTTGGGAGCCTGTTCCAAAGCAAGGGAAGTCTGTGAGTTAGTAATGTATCCCTCCAACATGTTCTATTTAATGTTGTGATGATGATATCCCTACAGCATGTGGTACAGTAAACTTGGGTTTACTTCAGATAGCGCATGTACATCAGTTCTGCATTGGACATGGACCTGTCTGTTGGGCAGAGATCTCCTGAGTAGACAGTATGCAGCAGAGTACAGGTTGAGTTAAATTCAGTCTTGTTGCATGGGGCAACTGTTTGAGGCCAGTAATCCTCTTGTTTAGGTACTTCAGTGGTCTTTCCAGCTGCTGAAGTTGCCTAGTCAGACTCATCGCAAGTGTGTTGTGGTACTCTCTGACGGGTCTGATGACGGATGAGTAGAGGGAACCTCCTTTGACCTACATGCAAAGACCTTGGCAGTTTTTGGGAACACATAGCATGATTTTCTAACCACTTTGTGAATGTGTTTCTGGAAGTAGAGATGACTATCCACATGTGTCCATAGATCCCTTATTATCATCTCCATATTTAGGGTGTTGGCACCTATGTGGTATTTGTATGACTGTAGCTCGAGGCCATAATTTTGACACCACATCTGTCTGACTGAGACCCTTTTTAAGGATGTCTCTGCTGTCCCAAACATCGATTATGACAACTTTTTTGCAGTCATCCACAAACTTTGCTAAACATAGCCCTCATGTGTTTGACTGTATTTCTGAAAAGTATACACCAGACAGGAGGGGTCCCAGGACTGAGCCATGGGGGACAGCAGTTGTTACCAGCTTGAACAGGAGACCACAATTCTTACCTTGTAGGATCTATCTGTGCCCCAGTTGGCAATCCATCAGATGACATACATATTTATGCACAGGTTGTTGATTTTGTGGATACAACATGTGTCTGGGATGTTGGAAAAGGGCTTTTCAAGGTCTATGTGGGACGTGTGTAGCTCATTTCATTGATGTATGTCCTGGGTGACTGCTGTGAAAACAGTCTAGCAGGTTTGGGAATCATGATCTGCCCCTGACCAAACCAAAATTGGTAGGGTTGGGTGTTTGTAGGCTCGCAATAGCTCTGTTTATGAGTTCCATCATGATGGACTCCATGGTCTTGCAGATCAGGCTTAATAGGCTTATAAGACAATAGTTCCCATGGTCTGTTGTGCACCAACACTTGTGAAGTGTGCCAAACGTTGCTGTAACGCATTCAACAGTTTCATATCCTGTACAGAGTATGAGTCTCAGCAGACTGTTCAGGTGCAGGGTCTGTTTGTTTTGGAGTTCACATATGACACAGCTAGGGAAACCATGTCATCCCATAGACGCCGTGTTTTTAGGTTTGGAAAGTGCTGTTTAACCATTGTATATGTGATTTCTGGGTTTTCACAATCTCCAGGTATGATAATGGGCCCTTGTGTCAGTGAGAGGGGGGTAAATATGTCTGAACCTGTCTGACAAGATGTTGGCAGTATCAGTCATGTACATGTATTCATTTACAGTTTGCACTGCCTCAGAACATATATGAGTTTACATTGATATTTATGACATAGTGAAAGAAAGCTTCATGGTTCTCTATGGACTCTTTGACAATAATTTTGCCAGAACATGGATTGGATAATGTTAGGAGTGCTCATTGTTTATTGATGATACTGATTGGAGATTTATTGATCTTCTTTGAATTTTCACTTTCTTTGAACAACTTAAGTACTTGTAGTACATAGTTTGATTATGACAGGAGTCCAATATATTATATGGGTCTGTTTTCATATAACTGTGTGTGCAAGGCAGGATTGGTGAATAGTGACAAGTTTCTGGGGTAAGAACTGCAACTGCCAGCTATGTGTGGCCCACTGCTGTACTCAGACATGGCCTAAGTGTGTGAGCATGCCCAGTATGCCCTTTCAGTATGTTGTTGACTGACATTTGCTTCATTTATTTAAGTGTGTGAGCATGCCCAGTATGCCCTTTCAGTATGTTGTTGACTGACATTTGCTTCATTTATTTAAGTGTGTGAGCATGCCCAGTATGACCTTTCAGTATGTTGCTGACTGAAATTTGCTAAATTTGTTTAAGTGTATGAGCATGCCCAGTATGGACATATTATGTGTGTGAAAAATCAAGTTGTTTTTTACTTCAGGGCTCACCTTTGTGTTGTACATCGACAGGAAACATGCTGTGCCTGCAGGGCATCCATGATTCACTTTGCATAGACTTATCACCATTTCTACATACAAGTGGGGCAGCTATTATTTGTACATTTCTACCCGGGGGCACACCTGATTGTTACTGTAGGTGTACATAGGATGAGGGGTTCACCTGACACTTATACACATTTGCTAGGCCTGCACTGCTATGTCAGGTACTCCATTTCTGTCTGTACTGTTGCCTATCGTACTGGCGTAAGGCATACTACTGTACTACAGCTCTTAGCTTCCAATTTCACGTATATTAGTTTGTGACTTCATAGCCTACCCAACCCACATCACACTGCCTGGCCTGCTGTTATCTGTCTGCATAGGCCTGGGGGGAAGTTACTCATATGCCTCTTCAGAGGGCATGATACAGCATTTGCTTGTGTTTGCATTAGTCTACAATTGTCCTGCTGTGTCTGTGCCAGTGAAATGCTGTCATGGCTTAGTGGTTCAGTACTGTGACTATAGTGCACAGTATATTGAGTTCGAGCCCTGTCACTGCTTTTTATTTTCCTGCTGGGCAGACCTGACTGGTTAAGGAACAGTAAAGCAGGTGTGAGCATGTTTACCCGACTTTGCTCGACTTTGCCTGACTTTGCCCAACATTGCCCAACATTGCTCAACTTTGCCCGACATTGCGCTAGTTAACGCGGTGCGCAGCTCCACGCAATTGTGTTTAAATATGCTAAATAGTGGTATAATGTGCTTAGCACTGCTCTATATTGCTTAAAATAGAGCAATTATGCCTCAGGTGGTGCTGCAGGGCTGCCTATGTCGGATGCACATAGTACACTCCCTATACATGTTTGAAAACAGGTAGTGTCAAGTTAGGCATCCCTTTTATTGTATGTGCGAGTCAGAGAGAGGTGTCATTTCCAGGGTTTCTACTGAGTCACTGTATGTGCTATGCATTGCCTCTTTGCCAAGGCCAAGGCATACTGGGCACGCCTCCTTCTGCCTACTGGGGCAGGCTCAGGTTGTTCCTCGTCCAAGTCACGCTGTGCCTGTGCAGGCCTTGGCAATGGTGGGGGGCTGTTTGGCCCTACCCCATGTTGTTCCTGCTGCAGCTGTTTTCGCAGGATCATATTGTGTATCATGGCACATACCATGACAATTTGGGTACATGTAGTTGGTGAGTACTGCAAGGCTCCACCAGATGTGTCCAGGCACCAGAACCATGACTTGAGCATCCCAAACACATGCTCAATAATGTCAATTGTTTGTGCGTGTGCCTCATTATGGAGTTCTTGTTTGGTTGTGTGTGCCTTCCTGATGGGTGTCATCAGCCATGGCTCCAGTGCGTATCCAGTATCCTCCACTAGGTGACCATCAGGGATGTCCCCATTGGCAAATCTCTGGTACAGCTGCATCAGATGCCAGTTGTGGGAATTGTGATAGCTTCCAGGGCAGCCAGCACACACATTCATTATTATGCCCTGGGCATTGCACATGACCTGGCAGTTGATGGAGGTGAAGCCCTTGCAGTTGATGTAGACCCTACCCCGCTCACCAGGTGGTGCTTTGATGTGTATGTGCGTGCAGTCCACTGCACCTACTACCTCAGGGTATTTTGCTATTTGGTGGAAAAGACACATATTGCTGGCCAATGCCTCACTGGAATTTGGGAAATATACGTGCTCACTGACATGTGCTGACATGGCATCCAGGAACTGGTGCAGTACCCTGGATGCTGATGCCTGTGAAACCCCCATCATATCACCAGTTGGTCTCTGAAAGGTACCTGTAGCTAGTATTCATAGGCCAACACATACCTTGGTATCCATTGGGATGGGTTCCTCTCTGTTGGTTCTGTGTGTGAGGTGTGGCCGGCACAGCTCAACAATTTGTTGCAGGAGGTCTCTGTCCACTCTATAGCGCTCCACTATCTCCAGCTCATGTAGCCCCTGGTAAGTTACCCTGGGTCTGTACACTCTTCTCCGTCTCCTCACTCTGGATTGCTGAGCAGCATTCACAACATCACCACCATCAGCATCTTGCACATGTTGGTTTATGATAGCAATAGCAGCCCCTAACATTTTGTCTGACTTAAGCTTTTTAAGTTTTCACTCTTTGTATACTGTAGTGTTGCAGTGTTCTTGGGAAAAAACAGGGTAGACTGCTGTTTGCAGAGTTTAAAGTGCTGGGCTGGGCTGGGTTAGTCTACTGCCTGTGTAATTGGCTGATTCTTATATATTTCATCTGGCAGCTCTGCTAGTTCTCCTTGGTTAACTTCCTACTACTTCTTTTCCTTCCTTTTCCCTTTCTGTTTCCACAAGGGGCAGCACCGCGCAAACAAGCGCACATGCACACACAAGCACACGCGTGCACATGGTGTAAGCACATTTGCAAGAATAAAAACACAAAACACAACCCAATACTGAAAATCACGGAGCTCCAATAAGTGATCTACCTCCTAGGTCGGCTAATAGATGATTACCACAACCGATAATAAAGATTTTCTAAATAGACAGTATCCTAGAGTGTAATTGCACCAATCACTCGTTATTCACTCCTCTATTGAAGTACCACCGGCTTTCCTTCTGTCGGACAAAACAGTTTCTTTCTCCAATTTCACCAAACACTTCCAAACTACTTCGTTTCTTTAAACTTGACAGCCAACATATATCAGCGTTTATGTTCCAAAACGCTCAGATATAAATCCAGCTTACCGCTCCGATATACTGTAAAGCAAACAGGTTTTGTCTCCCCACGCAAACTGCGGCTGGCTGTCTTTACCGCTAAAACTTCACGTTGTTGTTCAGGAACTTCCAACAATGATAGACAGCGCAAAACTTTTTTATTGTTGTTACACAAAACAATCCATAAAATGCTTGTACCTCCTAGGAAATGGAAGTTCAGCCACTGAGCACACAAACGTACATTGAACGTAAAATAATAAATAGTGAAACTGATTTAGCGTATACCGTGTATAAAACACATCTATTCAAAATACGCTAATCTGGTAAATTGTCCATAAAACATGACCTGGAATACTAATGATAATCCTATGAACTTCGGTTAAGCGCTTTCACTCAATAAATCTTGAGCTTCTTCAGAACCATTAGCATCTTGCACATGTTGGTTTATGATAGCAATAGCAGCCCCTAACATTTTGTCTGACTTAAGCTTTTTAAGTTTTCAGTCTTTGTATACTGTAGTGTTGCAGAGTTCTTGGGAAAAAACAGGGTAGACTGCTGTTTGCAGAGTTTAAAGTGCTGGGCTGGGCTGGGCTAGTCTACTGCCTGTGTAATTGGCTGATTCTTATATATTTCACCTGGCAGCTCTGCTAGTTCTCCTTGGTTAACTTCCTACTACTTCTTTTCCTTCCTTTTCCCTTTCTGTTTCCACAAGGGGCAGCACTGCGCAAACAAGCGCACATGCACGCACACAAGCACACACGTGAGCACATGGTGTAAGCACGTTTGCAAGAAATTTCAGATATATCCACGGCATACACCTTTGGTTTCTTCTTTTCAGCTAGGACAACTGTAGACACGCCTCTTGCAATCTTGAGCAACTCAGGGCAAACACAAGCCACTGTGCTCCAATCAGCTTACAGTCTTTCAGACAGACCCCCTCATGATGTCACCTATCTTCGACTCTACTACTCCCCTATGCCTACACTTACACTCTAGGGACATGGCTCACATGCCGGGGAAAATTGGGATTCACTATCCTTATCCTCATTTGCAAAGGATTGCCTACTAATGCTTGGTTACATCTCTCACACTGAGCTTCCCCCCTTAGCAACCACTACTCAGTGGCCATGTTGTTTTCAGCCTGCCAGTCACCTGCATGGCAGAACAAGCTTTTTAGTGAAAATGCCCATTTTTGGCTATTTTCAATTTTTTTCATTTTATTTAAAGTGCAGCACGTTTGCGCAGCGCTGCACTATGCTTAAACATCGGCGATCGGGGGAAAAAATTGGATTTTAAGGATTTACAACATTTGCACTACTCTTTCACGGACAGGTTAGTGTTTCCTGGATTGCAAATTTACCTCATTTGCATAGCTTTCAGCAGGAAATGAGGTAATTTGCATACCATAACACTGTCCGTGCAAGAGTAGCTTTAGAAGCTCTCATGCATGCCCCTGCCAGCTATTGCTGGATCGCTTGGCAGGCAGTGCTGTCTGCCATCTTACACTACTCTTAGACTCCGTACAAGCCTTCATAAATCCAGCCCTGTATTCTTCAAGCACATTCTAGATTTTGTAGCATGTTACAAAGAAATATATATATATATATATATATATATATATATATATATATATATATATATACATCAGAAAAATGTACATTTTATCTGTATGCACTTCTTATAGTTCACTGTTGGCATAGGCTTTTTGGCAGGCATTAAAATTTTTCAGACAGACAGGTTATTAAATTTCATCACAAGTGTTATGGTTAAAATTGGTTATCTTACAATCTTCTATGTTATTTCTGGGAAGTGTAATGTACTATGTCAGTGACACAGAGTGTTATGCTTCTAAGATGGCCCATAGACACCTCCAGGGGAGTGCCGGGCACAGTGAGAGTTGACTGGTTATCATATAAAATTAACTTTTCTGTTGTGATTGTATGTACATTATGAGAATTTTGTTGAAATCATAAATAACAATTGAATTGTGTGGAATTCCTTTGTTTGTACAAACTTCCATTTGCTTGTTGTTTTGGGGTGGGGGAGACAACTACCATTTGTGTGTTGCCACAACAAAAGTTGTGTTTCAAGAGGTTTTCTTTTGAAAATTTCTAGTCATCCTGTTGTTTCAGTGGGAAGCAATACATTACTAAAGTAGTATTCCTTATTTTGGAGCACTTATGTGATATGTTTGTGTTGTATTCTTCTCTGTTTTGTCACATAGGATTATGGCACCCAAGTGCAAAAATCCACGTAAACCCCCTTTCAGTGAGTCTGAAAATTATGTCACAATGCAGGAGTTCAGGCACCATGACTTCGCTCTACTTGAGAGAGGACATGTGGGATATGGCTGACAGAATGCAGATTTGGAACCAGATGGTCAATGATGTCAATGTCGTTGGGGGGGGGGTATGATCAGGTATGCCATAGGACCACTGATATGATTTCATTAGCCCACATGAGAGCAGCTGCAGTTGCCCATGAACAGTTGGCTACTGGGGGAGGGGCTGCTACAGAACCACCACTGATGCCAAATGAAAAGTTCCTGTCCACTGTCAGAGATCCAGAGAGCTCAGTGGAAACTGCAAACCAACATGTGATTGATATCAGTGCTGATATGTCTGGGAGGATGAGTATGTACCAGGAGGAGCTTCCAAGTAAGCTTACATATGGCAAGTTTTAAGATTTGGTTATATAGTAAAATATAGAAAAATTGAACTAATACTTCCTGTGTGTGTGTGTGTGTGTGTGTGTGTGTGTGTGTGTGTGTGTGTGTGTGTGTGTGTGTGTGCGTGTGCGTGTGTGTGTTTTTTTTAATAAACCTACTGCTAAATTAATAGATGTAATGACACATTTGTTCATTACACATGGGCTGTGGGTGGACATGTAAGCCAAGTCTCAGTTAAAACTGTTGTTAATGGACATATAGGCAAAAGTGTGTATTCACTGCCTCCCTGTGTTATTGCAGTTGTAATGTTCAATTTGCATCCTTACCTTGCTTCAATTCTTCCAGGATCATCCTCCCTAAAAAGTGTGGTGTCAACAAATATATGCTTTTATCTGTATGTGTGAAGTGGGTGTAATGATATGCCATACCATCTGCAATAGTGTGACCAGTACTAGTTGTGTTATTATATACATTGTTTAAATATTTAATGTAGTATTAATTTCATTACTGTTTGTTTACTATCACAGATGATCCTGACAGTGGAAATGTAAGGCTCTTACACCTGATGTCAGTGTATTGACAGACTCAGATTATGATGGTGGCAAAACACAGCCAGAGTCAGGAGTGCCAAGGTTGAATCTGACACTGAGGTTGACATTCGGCCATCCCCTTTATTTATTTCAGACACAGTCAGTTGGCCTACTCATACCTGTTCCACTGAGCCCTCAGATATTGGACAGGTGGAAGGTGACACTTTTGATCAGGGTAGTGTGGTTACTGTGGCTTCAATACTGGTTGACTCTGACCATAACCAAAGTGTGGGTGTGGTGCCATGTAGGAAGGCTGTTAGGGGTGCTTGCAAGAGGCCTGCTGTCCATCCTCCTCCTGATCCTGGCATGTCTTTATGTGTTACTTGGTGTATGTTTAGGGCCATCATGGAGGTGCAGGCATGTTCCACTAGGGCATCTGAGGACAATGCTTGGTATTTTACATGTCACACGGGCTGACATGCATAATTGCTTTTGATGTGTGGCTGATTCAGTGGATTGGGTGAATGACATGATGGAATGGGCAGTATCTGTGATGGAAGGAGGACAGCATCCACATGGTTGTAGGTCAGCATCATTATCTGATGTTAGCCAATGTGGTTATGCCCGATCAAACCCCCATAGTGGCAATATTTCCACTGCTCCATCAGTGATTGAGGTGTCCACACCTACACATGGTAGGCCATGAGGTAGTGGTCCTGAGTGTACTTGTGAGGAGAGTTCATCCAACAAACATCAGTCACATTCAAGTAGCATGTGGATGTGCCAGTGCAACTCCTGGCAGAGGCAGTTCTCACGGTCTGGGGTGATGACGATGACCTGCTACCTCTACCATGCACAGTTCAACACCTGTCTTACATACCAAGAGGTAGAGCTAGCACAGACCTTGGCTGTATTCTTGCAAACACTCACACACATGTTTAACCTTGAGTGTCCATACAGAGATACACATAAGCATTACAGTTACATGGATCATTTGTGAGGCTTACAGCTCATTCTCTCCCAGTGTCCATTTGATAATTTATCAAAATTTCCGCCTGCCAGTCCTTCTTACTTATACATACTCACTACCACTATCTTTTGTACCAGCCTTGGCCTCCCCCCCCAAACAATACCCTGTGCAAGTGATAACTGTGTCATGTCCTTGATTCTATCTTTTGGATTCAGGGATACATGTCTTTTGTCTGATGCCCAAGGTCCAGAACTGACTAAGTGCTTAGTATATATGTTTTTGTGATGCTCTTTTGAAAATTGTACTGTTTCCTTACAGGTTTTTGTAATGTGTATATCTTTGATGCATGAGGCCTGTTAGTTGGCTCTATATCAGAACATCGAAGTTTTAAAACTTTGAATGTTCTAATATCGACCTGAGTGAATGCTAAAAACAGCGAAGTTGAAGAACACCGAATTCTTTCCTAGGGAAATAATTTGGTTGGCCGGTTCTGTGGCTTCGCTATTTTCAGTGCTGTGGTGGAAATTTATGGGTCGGGTTCAGGTAAGTGTGCGATTGTGTGCTTGTTAGAATTAGGGCACAGGTTAGGTGAGTTAGGGTTAGGGCACGGGTTAGATGAGTTAGGGTTAGGGCGCAGGTTTGGTGAATTAGGGTTAGGGGCGGGTTAAGTGAGTTAGGGTTAGGGTGCGTGTGAGGTGAGTGTGTGATAGTGATGGACATTAGGGTTAGGGTTTGGGTTAAGGTAAGTGGATAGATAGTAGTGTATGTACAGTTTAGTGTAGGGTTAGTTGTAGGATTATAAGTGTATGTGTGTGGATTGATGTTTTTTGGGTGTGTTTGTGTTGTGTGTATGTGTTTCGGAATAGCAAATTTTTTCCCAAGGAAAAAATTTGCTGTTCTGAATGTTCACTATTATGTAGTTTAGATATTCTAGGTTCGATGAAATAGCGTTCGCTATTTTCATGTTTTGATAGCGTGATATAAACGCTATTAGTTGATAGAGAACACATCTATTGACATGAGTCAGTGCTGTCATATTGATTTGATATCATTGCTGTAAAACTCGCCCACCATCTGATTAGTTACATTAGCAAGTAACATTATGCAAGGATCTTCCATTTATTCGTGTTCTTAGCCATTTATTTTCCTAGTCTAGGTTCAGCACTTACCTTGATAGTCCAGCAGTTACAAGGGCTTTAATTCAGGACTGACTCTGTGTGATGCTAGCAGTACACAATCATTGCGTGGGTAAGTAAAGGTTGTGAGCATTGTCTGACATCAATGTTGCTGTATGTATGTATGTGCATAGGATGAAAATTGTATTCCCCTAGGTGGTGACCATGTGTTCTATCCATTGCTTCTTGGCCAGGGAGTGGATGTATTATGCATGCCTATGTGTACCTACACCAACAGTAGCTGGTGGTTCCCCCTCTGACTCTTCACCTGCATGTGGCTGTGGTGACCTTGCCAGTGGTGGTGGTATGTGTGCCCCTTCCCCTTAGTGTTCCTGCTTGAAGCTGTTTTCTCAGAGTAATATGAAGTATAGCACAAACAGTGAAAATTTCAGCACAGGTACAGGGATTGTATTGCAGGGCTCCCCTGATGTATCTAGGCACAGGGACCATGACTTCAGCAGCCCAGACACATAGTCTATGATATTTCTTGTTTCAGCATGTGCCTCTTTATAGTATTCTTCACTGGGTGTGTGTGCATTTCTGATGGGAGTCATTGGCTATGGTTAGAGTGCACACCCTGCATCACCCAGTAAATGACCTTGTGGGATATTGCCAATAGAAAACCTTTGATACAGTTGACAGTTGTGCCAGATATGGGAGTCATGGTATCTGCCGGTGTTGTCAGCACACACGTTCAGGAGGATTCCCTTAGAATTACACATGAACTGGTAGTTAATGGAGCAGAAGCCCTTTCGTTTATGTACACCATTCCCTGTTCCCCAGGTGGTGCTTTTATTTCAATGTGTGTACAGTCTGTTGCACCCATAAATTCAAGGAAGTCTACTACAGGGTATAAATCCTGCATAGTTGTAGCTCTGTTCTCAGGTGTACAGAGAAAATGTATTTAGTCAGTGGCATGTTGTAGCATATCATTCAGGAATTGATGTAGGATCCCAGATGCTGATGCCCATGACACTCCCTGCATATCCCTTGTTGGTCTCTGGAAGGTTCCTGTAGCTAATATGTTTCTGTAGTGTGTCTCTATCCACACTGTAGTGTTCTATAATTTCCACCTCATGCACACCATAAATATTTAAATGAGTTCCACCTCACGCAGACCATGAAAAGTTAAATGAGTTCTAACACCCTTCTTCTTGGCAGAGGTCTATTAGCTGCAGCAGCAGTATAGACTTGGGCCTGTTGCTGATACACATGCAGAAGAACAACAGTATCCCCTAACATTCTTCATGTGTAGAGTAGTTTCCATGGCTGTATTCCAATAGGTTTTGTAACTTGAGGCTAAAACCTGCACTGAGTGCACACAATTGATTTATAGCTTGTTGAATAGCTCCCACATCTTGGATTGGCTAATTAGTATATAATTCAGCTGCTTATGCTGCAATTAGCATGTCACAATGTTTTTCTCTTGTTTGTGTGGCTCTACACACCATGTAGAGACACTTACTGAATACAAAACAGTGGGCTGCTGTGTGCACATCATGACACGAAGCACATATGATCTTAGTGCACCATTTAGGCTTTATTGAATCTGCACCATGATTTCTTTTTTTATCAGAAAGCAGAAAAATATAGTTGTAACAAATAATTTTCTAATTTTCCTGGAAACATATGAACCACGACCTCATATAATTTAATTTCCCTTAAAAGAATAGAATGTATTACATACAGTTTTTCACAAAAAGCCAATCTATATTTTAGCATATTGCTATTATACTGGCCAAATCTTGTAATACATTCTCCCATTGTTCTATCTTTTTATCCTCATAACCAAAGTTTATTTCTGAAACCTCAGTTTTCTTTCAATTAAAATAAAACCCACATACATTTATGGTGGCCCCAAACCATTTGTTTTTCTCCCTACCAGTCTCTAACCTTTCCCTATACAGTACACTACCGAGACTTGCTATTATTTCTTTTACCCAAATGTGCTGTTACATAATTCAAACTCAAAGGGAAGTCATCCACACCCATAAAATGCATTTGAGATGTACTAAAAGTATTCTTTCTGTATTCAATAACTCCTTTTATTACTGGATGAAATATGTACCTATACTCACAGGTTAGCCATGCTTGATACCTTTGCCAACTATATATCATTTATCCAGCCATTCACCCCAAAAGTATCATAAACAGATTCTATAAATCTTGCCACCTTCTCATTTTTTTACATACTGCTATCATATCCCTTTCTAACATCATATGCAACTACTCTTCCCTCTAATTCAGCTTTCGTTATGCTAATAACTTTCTTTAGTCAATGTTACCATATATTTTATGTTTTGCCTGTGTACCATATTCTTCTTCCCTTATCACTTCCTTATTTACCATTCTAAATCTTTTTTTTAAGATACTTATACAGTGTAAATCGTCTCTAATTTTTTAAATCATTCTTATTGTTCTTTTTTCTATAATAATTTTATGATGCTGCAATAGATATATTTTACCTATACACCTTCATTAAATCATTCTTTAAGGATAATCAAAATACATTATCTTTCTTCCACACTTATCTCCTTTTAAAAGTTATGATTACCATCAAACCTAGGAACTACATCTATAAACCACTTATGCATTTGCATTCTCTGAAATACATGTCATTTACCATTTTTAACTTTTTACAATGCTTTTTTATTCTGACATTTTTGTGAGATATTGCTCTAGCCCCTTTTATAATCTTAGTATTTTGCCCAGCTAGTCCTCCAGTCTCATTTTAGACTTCTTATATATTTTTTCATTATATTTAAATTTTAATCCATAAATGAATTAACTTTTTCTTTTTTCTCCTATGTCCTGAAAAACATACTTACAGATATTGTTAAGAAAATTCTTCATAAACCTCCTGTATATTTAAGCTGTTCTTTCTCATGATCCATATACAGCTCTATACTTTTATTTATGACTAACCCACAATGTTGTCCAAGTACTATAAAGTCTTTGATGATAACATGATACATAAACAATTTGTCTTTGTCTTTCCTTTTGCACTATCTGTGGTGTTTTATATCAAGCTATCAGTCATTTTATTCTTCTAATTCTATTGATCAATAATGACACAGAAAACCTCCAAACACTGGACCTAACCCAAACATTGAAGGGGATTCATAAAGGTTATCACAAAATATAGACTATGTGTATACGTAGTGTAATCTTTCTGAATGTCTAGGAAGCACAAGCAATGTGGTAGGGATGTTTTTGAACACAAAATGTGTATACTTAGTGTAGGTGTCAGTGAGTCTAGCCTTTGGTTTAATCAAGGGCAGGTCATGCCTACTGTACCTGGTGGACTTCTTTGAGAAGGTCAGCAAAACAATGGATGAGGGCAAAACAGTAGACTCTGCCTAGTTTGACCTAAGTAAGGCATTTGACACAATACCCCACTCAGGTATTGTTAGTAAATTCTGGAGGTTAGGAATAAACCCTTATGTCACCCAGTGGATATCCAGCTGGCTCACAGACAGGACCACATTAAGTTAGATTTGGGGAGTCCACCTCTACAAAGAGGCCAGTCACAAGTGGAGCTCCTCAGGTATCGGTCCTGGGACTGCTCCTTTTTGGCATTTACTTCTTTGAAATCAAGACCAATATCAAGGGCCTCTGGCTGTCCAAATTTGCAGATGGCTGTAAATTAGGAGCAGCCATAGAATCCCCCACCAACAGTAATGTTCTCCAGGAAGGGCCAACACAGGCAAATAACTTGTGCCAGAGTCATGGAAAACGTAATGCCAACAACTATATAATAGTATCTTTTGGGAAGTTATCCACTTCTGGTAACAATCATATCGACGACATACCCCTAAGATTTGACCCAGTAGTCAGGTCCTTATGGACACACATAGACAGTAATCTAGCCTTTGGCTATCATATGTCTACCATAGTTATTAATACATTCTATGTTGTACAACTTATAAACAAAGGTATGGCATCTATGTCCAAGGAGGTCATTGTTCCACTCTATTCAGCATTCATCAGACCTATCATTGTGTACAATGCACCCTTTGGTATGTACCTAACCAGAATACAGGGCATAAGTAACATGTTCTGTGCAGACCTCAAAGCCCTATCCCTGTATTCTGTATCCTACAGACTGTTGAGGGGGAATCTATCCCTGGCAAAGCAGGCATTGTCAGACTTTACTCTGATGGACCTCCTGTATATCCAGAAAATAAAAAGCATAAGCATTACCATTACCATTGTAAAGAATTAAACCTTGCCTGTGACATAAACAGGATCTGCTGGAGAGACGGGTATGTATTACAACTTCGCATGTTCGAATATCGATCCCTATTCAGTGAAAGCTGGAAATAGCGAAGCTGCAGAACACCGAATTTCTTCCTAGGGAAGGAATTTGGTTGGCCATTACTATGGCTTCGCTATTTCCAGCACTGTTGTGAAAAGTTACTGGTTGGGATCAGGTAAGTGTGCGATTGTGTGGACGTGAGGGTTAGGGCATGGGTTAGGTGAGTTAGGGTTAGGGCGCAGGTCAGGTAAGTGTGCGATTGTGTGGATGTGAGGGTTAGAGCGGGGTAGATGAGTTAGGGTTAGGGCGCGGGTGAGGTGAGTGTGTGATAGTGATGGACCTTAGGGTTAGGGTTTGAGTTAAGGTAAGTGGATAGATAGTTGTGTACAGTTTAGTGTAGGGTTAGATGTAGGATTTTAAGTGTATATGTGTGGATTGCTGTTTGTTTGGTGTGCTTGTGTTGTGTGTATGTGTGTCAGAACAGCAATTTTTTTCCATGGGAAAAAATTTGCTGTTCTGCATGTTCGACATTTCCAGTATTCACTGAATAGGAGTCGATATTAGAACATTCGAAGTTGTAAAACTTCGCTGTTGTAATTTAGACCCATCACAGAGACTACCCCTTTTCAGGAACAGGCTTTTATGGGTAAAAGAGTGTGAAGCAGAGTTCCTCCCTAACCTAGTTCAAGTGTAACTTGAATAGTTGGATGGGGAACAGGAAATTCATTCCCGGTTTGGTACCTATGTCTCCAGTGGACATGGGTGCCCTGTAAATGGTTCATCTCACAAGCCCCTGTCTGTAAAAGTTTCATCTCCCAAGCCCCTGCTTCCACTTACCAAGGCTACCAGAACTTCAGAGATTCAGGATTGCATGGCTTAGGCTGAAAAAGGCCCTTGCAGTCACTGGCCAAATACACACCTATGAACCTTTAAACCTATGAACCTACTGTCCTTAATACATTTGGTATTATCCTCAGTTTCTGCCCACACTGCAAAATTGTTAAAAAAAAACAGATAGCATTTGTCCATTATTCATTTCCCCTAAACATCTGATATATAAGATATAGGTCTGGATTCATGAATGGCCATACTTAGTGCTGCTATTGTATTTGCGTCATGCTATTTAGTGTTTATTAAACAGCTCTGCACTTAGTGTGCAGAGCTACAAAACAAGGATGAATGGAAGAACATGCTAATTAAAGCATAAATAGCTGAATTACATGCTAATTAACCAAGCCAACATGGCAAAACTATTCATGAATGTATAAAGTGATTGTGTATACTCAGTACTCCCCTTTTTCCTGAAATTCAAAACTCTGTGGAATACAGGCATGATTACACTTAGAAAAAAATGCTAGGGGTTTCTGCTGCCATCATTAACCAGTATGTGCAACAGGCTGTAATTCAAGGTGCTGTTGCTGATGCTGCCATATCTTGGCTGAGAAGGAGAAGGATGTTTAGACCCTGTTTGACTTATCAAAGACTGCATGCCACAGAAATTGTAGAGCAATGGACAGGGAAACACTAGAGGAAATATGCAACATCTGCTCTACTGACCTGACCTGAGGCTCTGGGAAAATCTTCCCAGTGGAAACAACTGTAAATGCAGTATTATGTATATAAGCTACAGGAAATTTTCAGATGCCCACAGGGGCTATATTAGAGGTGTCCCAGGTCTCAGCTTCTAGAATATTACATTAGCTTCTACATGCAATGCTAAACCATGCAAGGGTACATATCTGTTTCCCATGTACCCAGAGGATACAGCAACAGCTGTGCAAGAACTTTATACAAAAGCATACTTCCCTGAAGTTTTGAAGCTGTGGATTGCACTCACATAAAAATAAAAGTCTTACATGGTGAATAGGGAAGGAGGTACATTAACAGGAAAGGATATCACTCTATAAACTGTCAGGTTGTGTGCAATGCCCAAGGGATCATCTACAATGTCTGTGCAATTAACCCAGGCAGTTTTCACAACTCGGACATATGGCACACTTGTGAGCTCTACCCAAGATTTGCTTGGGATGACTTCCCACAAGGACATCTAGTGGTGGATGCAAGTTATGCACTGGAATCTTGGCTCATGACACCCATGAGAAACCCACAGAACCCCACTGATCAAGGATATAACAATGCCCATGGTCAAAATAGGAATATAATAGAATATACCAAAAACAGCAAACTGAAGCAAGGAATGTTGTAGGTCAGCAAGTTTAAAATTCAATGAAAAATGTACAATAATATTGTAAATGAATTAAATCCAGCTGTAAAACAAACTTTTTTAGGGTCCATTCTTGAAATTGAGGACATTTTGATTAATGGTTTTAAATTCAAACCAAAGACAAATTTTATTGTACCTCTGAAAAAGTAATATACTGTTCCCAGTGCAGTGCATGTGTATGCTTCTACATAGGCAAGATGGAGAGGAAGTTAAAAATCATATTTATCAACATTTGAGAGCTATAAGATTAAAAAATTAAACTAATGCTTTAGCAAGGCACTATCTGGAGTATACAGAACATTCTTTTAAGTTTTTTTTGTACTGAATGCAATGAAGATAGGAAAATGGGGTGGAACATGAACTATCATTTTGGAGAAAATGGAATTAGCCTGGCAGTTAATGGCCAAGGGCTAATTTTTGGCCAGGTTTGAATGGTTACTTTTCTATAACTAGTATTTTAAGACTAAAAGCACAAGAAAGGTAGTTTTAACATTTTAAACATTTATTTCTATTTGCATATTTAAAATGTGTATTATTATATTGGTACTCATCACACTATTTATAATGCTTTTAAAAGTTTTTGATAGGAAATGTATGTATCATTTATTTGATCTTTCATGTTCAGTGTTGTTTATGTGGTGTAGTTTGGGCATAGTGGCTTTTCAAGCAGTGGATCTGTGTCTGATTCCTGGTTAATGAATTATTTTTTGACTCATGCTTTTTAAATTTCCAGGAATATTGAACCCATTAATTTGCATTATTTTATTTATATTGCACTATTGATTTGGCTGTAACAAAGGAGAGGTATGTCTTCTGTTACATATTTCAACTTAATTCATGTTAGTTTGATTTGTCTGATGAAGTTTCATTAAGTCATGAGACGAAAGCACTTACAATATTTTATTTGAACGTTTCTCTAATAAAAGGTTGTTTTACATCTGGATTTATATTGTTTACAATGTTTTGGTACATTTTTTATGGAATTTTAAATTTGCTGACCAGCAACAGTCCTCACTTTAGTTTGCTGGTTTTGCTTTGTTCTATTGCCTTTTGATTTTGTCTATTTTACCTATGACGTCTGAAGAAGGTGTGGGGACATCACAAAATCTTGTTTTCTCATGATTTTGAATGTTCATTTGGGGATATTACACTGTTGCTTCAACAAATCCCACAGAGACTGGAATCAACAGAATGGTTTTAATGGACAAACCAATGGTGAATTACATAGACATTTAACAGACTTGTCGGCTTTTCACCAAAACCAGGTCAGTAACATGAACATTGCTGGTAATTGTGTTCAGAATGGACTGAATGGGGAACCATTTGTTTTAAATGACTGGTTGAAGTGTACTGCAAGTTTAGAGTCTTCAGAAATTGTTTCAGGAAATAAGCTACAAAATCATTTGTCTGAACCAGACTACTTGTTACTGAAAATTAAAAAAAAAATCACAGTTAGAGAATGTTTATTTTACTGAATATATTAATTCAAAGGTTGTACCTAAGGGTTTATGTTCTTGGCGATTTCCTACAGTTTAGTACCTGAATCGGTTTTCTATAAGGAATTAATTGAATTATTTGATAAGCATGGGTTTGAATACATGGCCTTAGTGATAAAGCACAACAATTTAACTACTGAAAGTCTAACTGAGCAGGTAACACAGGTAGATATGTTTATTGTAAATTACATTATTTTTAAAGATTTTGAATTTGAATATGGAAGGGTTTTTTGAAGTATCGATGAAAAGGTGTCTGGTATTAAGAATAGAAAAGTAAAAAAACAGCAAGGGAGTAGAAAGCTTACACTGAGAATTCTGCATACCCCAACCCCAACAGCTCATCAATGGGGAAATAAATTTAGGAACAGACAGCCAGTTTCAGAAAATGTCCAAATTCTTAATCCACCTCAAAATTATGCTATAGATAATAATGTAGTGACAAGTGTTGACATCAGTGATGAGGCTGATTTTTTAGGCAAAGAGAATTCCCCCAAGATGCTTTTGAACAGATAGCAGGGACAGAATCAGTTTGTCTCGTTTGCTCAGAACATACAAAGGAGTGGATTTGGCAAGGGGGGGGGGCACAATCAAAGGGGAGGGAGGAGGAGGAGGAGGCAAGGACAGAGACATGGGAACAGGTATCATAAATCCAACAAGTTAAAAATGGTAGTGAAAGTCTTCCATCTGTACGAATTTTTATGAATACTGAAGGTGACTATAAAATATATAATTTTTCTGATATTTACATTGATGAAGATTTTGTGTACTTTTTGCTAAACACAACTTTTTTACCATCTAAAAAAGTTGACATAGTATATTTACTGATTTATCTTAAATTGTTTATTAGAAAATTGAATTTTAAAATTATTTTCCAAAATGTTAACATGGTGATAAGACTACTACACATATCCAGTACTTTTAACCCCCTCTAACTATGCTACATTAGAGTTGTTTTATAAGATGTGTGAGCTTGACTTGAGAAATTAGAATAGTTATAAAGTTTCTAATATTTCTAGGAGTGAAAGGCAATTAATGGATTTGATCTCAAATAATACACTGGTTCAATTTATGAAAGCAGATAAAGGAGGCTTTTTAGGGGAAATGAATCGTATGGATTATATATCCAAAATTAAAGAACTTTTGTCCACCAAATCGAATGGACCCAGCTCACTCAATGAGTTGAATGGAGCATATAGGCATGTTAAGGGAACATTGGAAGATTTGTTGATAGATGGCAGTATTACTGTTACTGAATAAAATTATTTATCAGTCCCCCACCCAATCACCCCAACCATGTTTGGCCTCCCAAAGTTGCATAAGAGTAAACGACCTCTAATGTGCCCCATTGTAGATGTTAGGGGGTCTATTACATAGCACTTGGCTAAATATATTGATGTGCATTTGAATAAAATTGTGTCCAACAAACAAACAATTTGTAAGGATTTGTGGGATTTTTAAATAAAATTAATGACATTGAATTCAGTGAGGAATACGTCTTTATTACAATAGACATAAAGGATTTATATTCTGTAATTCCGCACAATGTAGGGGTGCAATGGTTCTGTGATTTTTTGATTGACAAGAGTTTATCACAAGAGTTTGATTTGCTTGAGAATCTTTTAGAAATTGTTTTAAATAATCATTTTATTGTCTTTGAGAAGGAGTATTATCTGCAAAAAGAAGGGGTGGCCATGGGGTCAGCTTGTGGTGGTGTTTATGCTAATATTGTCATGCTATGGTGGAAGAAGACATATCTTATTACTTCAGAATTTTATCAATACTGCCAGTTATATACCAGATTTTTACATGATGTGTTTGTTTTATGGCAAGGCCCTAAAATGTTAATTGCAAACTTTTTAGAGTATTTAAGTAGAACTATAGACTTTTTAAAATGTTCTACTTTTGTGAATGAGCATGATATTTCTTTTTTAGACATCCACCTAAGTAAAGATTTTGCACTGGGCAGTTTTGTAATACAACTTTTTCGAAAGGACACATTCAAACAGCTTTTTCCATTTTTCCAGTACTTACCCACTACATTAGAAGAAAGCTGTCATAAATGGTCAATTTGTAAGGGCAGTTAGGATGGTCTTTACAGTTGATTTATTTTTAGAGGAGTGTGAGACCTTACAAAGCATGTTTCAGAAATGAGGCTATCCACACAACTTCATATATGACATGATGTTCGAAGTTGTAAATAAAAAGGAGAGAGATTATTTTAAACCCCTGTTTAGAGGAGAGATCAAATTTGAAAACAGGGTAAACAGAACAATTGATCCTTATGGTAGGGTAGATGCCGATATATTGCCTACCACCTTGGAACATAGTATGCAGGCAAGTAATAAATTTACATGCTACAGATATACTGCCTACCACCTTATAACATAGTATGTAAGTAAGTCATGAATTTACATGCTCATTTATAACTACTTTTGGTACAAACAGTAAGCAAATAAAATACATCTTGCAAAAAAACTGGCAGATACTGCAGCAAGAAAAGAAATAAGAGATGTAGTGGACCAAGGGCTGGTCATTGTATATAGGAGAGGAATGCATTTGAAGGACATACTAGAAAGGACACCACACTTTCAATCCACAGGATTTATAAAAACGTGTGGGTGTTGTAATTTTCATAAATCATAATTCTTGAAATTGAGGAAGTTGTGATTAATGGTTTTAAATTCAAACCAGAAGACAAATAATATTGTAACTCTGAAAAATTAGTGTACTGTATCCAGTGCAGTGAATGTTTATACTTCTACAAAGGTAAGACAGAGAGGTAGTTAAAAAAGTATTTATGAACATTTGAGAGCTATAAGATTAAAAGATGAAATTAATGCTTTAGCAAAACACTGTCTGGAGTACACAAAGCATTCTTTAATGTTTTTGTACAGGATGTAGCGAAGATAGGAGAAAGGGGTGGACTAAGGATTATCATTTTGGAGAGAATGGAATTAGCCTGGCAGTTATGGCTAAAGGCTAGTTATTGGCTAGGTTTGTGAATGGCTACCTTTCTATAACTAGTATTTTAAGACTAAAAGCACAAGAAAGGTAGATTTAACATTTTAAAACTTTAACTGTGTTTACATATTTAAAATATGTGTTATTGTTTATTATTTTGTTATTTATAACACTATTTATAATGTTTTTAAAAGTTTTTGATATGAAATGTATGTATCATTTATTTGATCTCTTATGTTCAGTGTTTATGTAGTATAGTGGTGAGCATAGTTGCCTTTCAAGTAGTTAATCTGTGTTTGATTCTCAGTTAATACACTATTTTTAACTCATGTTTTTTAAAATCCCAGGAACACTGAACCATGAATTATGCATTATTTTATTCATATTGCACTATTGATTGGCTGTAACAAAGGAGAGCTGTGTCTTCTGTTACATATTTAAACTTTATTCATGTTAGTTTGGTTTGTCTGAAGTTTCATTAAGTCATGAAATGAAAGCACTTTTATTTGAATGTTTCTCTAATGAAAGGTTGCTTTACATCTGGATTTACTTACAACATTTTTGTACATTTGTCATGGAATTTTAAACTTGCTGGCCCACAACAGTCCTTGCTTGCTGTTTTTCGCTTGTTCTGTTGCCTTTTAATATCATAGAACATGTATTTGGCTTGCTGAAATAAATGTCCCAGTCTCTTCACTCATCAGGAGATGCTCTACAGTACAGTCTAGTAACTTCTGCCCAGACATTCAGTCTGTGCCATGTTGCACAATACAATTGCCAGGAAACAGCTTTAACAAGAGCAGGGCCACAGTTTTCAGGACCACATACAGGGCCAACAGCTCCAGCAGATACAGATGATGAGTGTGAGGGAGAACCACTAGGTGGAGATGGTGCTGGCAGGTACAATATGCCACGGGTCTGGGTAAGAGTCGAAAGAGAACACACACACACACATACACACACACACACACACACACACACACACACACACACACACACACACACACACACACACACACACACACACACACACACACTTACTACCTAAATGGAGATCCTAAACACATACAAAGATTAAATAAAACGGATACCTGCAAAAATCCACAACCTTTACATAACCAGGTAAAGACTGTGTAGTGTTAACATCAGACAGAGGCAGCCCCTAAGGACAAATCTTGTATCTGCAGTATTAACAAGGAATGTGTGGTACCCTGATGCAAAAAAGGAGGTAAATAACTGATTATTGTCATATGCAAATGTTTGTATGTCCCAATGATGACACATCTAAGGTGTACAGTAATGTTAGCAATAGTCTATGACTGATGGCTTACTATACAGATGTGGAATTTGCCCCGTACTGTACATCAATCATTTCAGCTGATCACTCTACATTAACCAACAGTGAGCAGGTCAATGGTAGTATCATTTGTACATGTATAGCAGTAATCATTAATTACAATCTACTTGGATTGCAGGACTAAAAGTATACTAACACAAATAGAATGACGGTCAATAATTACAGAACCAATCATTTACAACTGAGTAGGAACATTAAATAAAAAATATTTATTTTAAAATACATTTACATTAAAGCAAGCTTCTGAGTAAGCAATCATTAGCTATTCACTCTGTGCATCAGACATGTATGCAACATTAATTCAGAAAGAAATGTACAAAGGTCACGGCACAATCATCATCACTTAGACAGAGTGGGCAGAGTGGATACAGGAGAGCAATCTTAACACCAAAGATATGAGTGCCTGTAAGTAACAAACAATTTATCCAGTACAAAGACAAAAGCCATGGCCAGTAGAAAGAGATTTATATTAGACAACAGAAGGGTTTATATAACTTGTGTGTGTGTGCTAGTGCGGGGTGTGAGGTGGTATGGATAGTTTGTTTTTTAATGTGTATGTGTCTGCATGACCACAGTCAAGCACTGTGTTACCACTATGTCCTGGCATACTGGACAGGTGTGAGCCATGCAATGTAGTAGTCAGCTAAGCATTGTCATCCCTGACGATGTGAACTACATCTGCCAGGAGTTGCACTGCTAGTTCCATAGCTTTGGCTAGAAGTTGGGTTGCAACCTGAACATGACCATTGTCTGCTGGATGAGCTCTCTTCATGACTATGTCCAGCACCACAACCACATGGCTTCCATATCTGGGTGTGCACACCTTAAAACTTAAGGAGCATTCGAAATAGAGTCACTATCTTGAATGGCCATGTCAGCTATCTCATGACAATGTAGAGGCTCTTCAGCCACATGGATGCTAACCCTCCCCAGCAGACATTCCATTAAAGACACTGCCTGATCCAGTGTGTCATTCATCCTGTCCTAGGAATCATCCACAGGGTTCAGTCAACCATGCATGTCAGAATGCACAACATTTGGTACTCACACTATCTCTTCCGAGGCCCCAGTAGAACATTCCTGTGCCTCCTTGATGACCTCACCCATAGGTCATGTGGCACCTAATTACATACCTTATATCAGGAAGTGATTGAACAGCAGGCCTTTTCTGAATACCTCTACCAACCCCCCTGTATAGCACATCATCCTCATAGTGACTACTAGGAAAATCAACCAGCTCAGTAAATGGCGTAACCAGAATAGCCTGATCAACTGTGTCACCCTTAACCTGTTCTATGTCTGAGGGCTCAGTGTCATGGGTATGTGTAGGCATACTGACAGTGTCTAAAATACAGGCAGAGGATGTGGAACCCACCAACTCATTATCAGACTGACCCTCTGCACCCTCAGACTGTGCCTCTTCATTGGCGCCATCATCATTAGAGGCTATTGATACAATGACATCAGGAAGTAGGAGTTCCACAGTGCCACTGGTGGGATCACCTATGATAACAAGTTATCAACACGACAAGGAGAGAAACAGAATGCAAATTTAGCAA
This sequence comes from Protopterus annectens, assembly GCF_019279795.1. NCBI lineage: Eukaryota > Metazoa > Chordata > Ceratodontiformes > Protopteridae > Protopterus > Protopterus annectens. Next base: position 1,059,406,504 of record NC_056730.1, on the reverse strand, counting down.
ACTTATTAGGTATTTTTATACCTCAAGCAAACTTCAAAGAATTTTTCCTCTGGTAAATAGCAGATGTTGGAGGTGTCATGGAGAAGAGGTAACTGGATACATATGTTTTGGGAGTGTAATGATTTTTCAAATTTTGAAAATTCAGTACAGAATGCTCTAAAAGAAGTATTTATTGAGGAAATGTCTGTAAATAAGGAAATAATTCTTCTGAGCTCCGATACAGGATCTGAATTTTCTAGACATAGTAAGGCCTTATTAAGTTTAATTCTGTTGGCTGCCAAAAAAGCAATTACTAGAAAATAGAAATCAGTTTATAACAATTGTATTTGAGGTATTGAATATTATAAAAGAGATAAAAAACTGGAAGAGGAATCTTTGGAAAAGAGAAGGAGCAAATTGCATAGAAGTAAATGGAAATTGTGGGAACAATGCATGTAGAATAATATTCAGAAGGAGGAGGAGGAGTGAGGTTTAAGGGAAGACAGGAATTCAGCAATATTTTGTAATGTTGGACTGATGATAGCAGCAAAGAAAATATATGTGATATGTATTGTATTTAAATGGAATGTGTGTATCACCACTATGGACACATAGTGATGAAATTATTGATTGCCATCAACATGTTTTCCCATGTCTCACAACACCGTGCTTAGAGGGGTGTTATTGTTATTTTAATAAGCAGGGGTACTTCATTACCAAAGGGGGTAATGAGCAATTCAGTGCTTTAAGGTGCAGTCCGTGAGTTTGGCACCAATCATTTGTATATGGCAGCTCCTTCTGTAATTTGTTACCATCATTGGGTGACTTTATATTAATGTGTCCATTTACCAGTCATCTGAAAATGTATTAAACAACAGGCCATCTACCATTGCCTGAGCTTCAGGGAAGTAGTTTCCAAACAGTAGAGACAGTTACAAAAGAGACATGGCAGAGCTCTCTGATCATGTAGCCCAGGCAGGTATGACCCTGACCCTGAGTAGCATCCTACCCTCACCAAGAATGATGCCACAGTATAAAGAAAAAATGATCAACTTCAACAATTGGCTAAGTTTTTGGTGTCATTAAAAAAGGATCCAGTATCTGTCTGCCTGGGATGACATGCTCGACAAGCCACGTTGCTTCACAAGAGATGGCTTGCACCTGTCACCCTTAGGCTTTTGAATATTGGCAAAGGCTCTTGTCGCCCCCATAGTGCCTTTTCTAGGCAAGGCTCAAAAGACAAACCCACCACTGTAAATAGCACAAGTAACCAAAAACTGAGGATAATGCTACTCAACGCCAGAAGTCTTAACCTCAAAATGCATGCACTCTTCAGTATGGAGAACATCAATATCTGTGCAGTAACAGAAACCTGGTTTAAGGCTCCAGAGAGCACCCCATCACTACCAGGCTATAACTCATACCACACCTTTTGGCCACAGAACCTGGACCGAAACACAAAAGGTGGGGGTGTATCCATATTCATCAAGGATACTCACACCTCCAGGTTAGTGGTGCAGCACAATGCATTAGAGATCATCCACGTGCAACTAACAATGGGCAAAACTGCAATCCAAATTGTAGTTTGCTACAGATCACCCACCATGACCCAGGACCCCCATTCAGCATTTCTGGAGACACTGGGAAATATGAAGGTCCTACCAAACACCCTAATACTGGATGATTTCAACTACCCCAAACATTAACTGGGAGAACTACTCAAGTACTAACTCCCTTGCCCAACGCTTCATAGAATTTATAAACTCAAATGCCCTGGATCAATTGGTTAACACCCCCACCAGAAAGAACAACATATTAGACCTGGTCATCACCAACATGGGCGACCGGTGTTCTATACCTGATGTCAGCCCCTTGCTGCTTAGATCAGACCATAGACTAATCACTCTGGATGTTCACATTCCGCCCCCAACCCCAATCAAGAAAATCACCATGAAAAACTTTTCAAAAGCAAACTTCACATTGCTTAAGACTGAGGAGGAAAGGTTTGCAGCCCCCACACCAATGGACAATGCTGTCCAAGCTGCTGAAACCTATACAAAGGCACTCTATGATTATCTGCAAGAATGCATGGATTGTGCTATTCCAAGTAAAACCAAGACTCACTCCTTCAAGAAAAGGAAACCAGTCTGGGGGACCCCTGCCATAAACAGGCTCTACAATAGAAGGAGGAAATTAGTACAGATAAGAGCAAAATCCCTAGAAGGAAAGATATCTCTGATCAGTATCAGCAAGAAACTATGATCCCTCATTAAATCATCCAAGGCTAGCTTCGAAAGAAAAATTACCAAGGACTCCAAAGATAACCACAAAGCGTTCTTTAGCTATGTCAAGAACCTAAGTGGAAACTCTCAGATCTGCTCTGAGTTGGTTAATGGCACAAAATACACTGAACCGACTGACATTGCCAACAATTTGGCAGACAGGTTTAGTGCAAACTTCACACCCCTTTCACCCCCTAAAGGGCCCATAACCATACCAAAAGAATGTAAGGCCCCGGCAATCACCGGCACACAGGTTAAAACAGCCCTATCTAAAGATAGAAATACAGCATCAATGGGACCGGACGGTGTCCCAGGCTGTGTCTTACAAGAGCTCCAAAATGAACTAACCCTTCACCTAAACACACTGTTCAAACTCAGCCTCTCTACAGGCTACATACCCACAGAGTGGTGCAAAGCAACAGTTATCCCACTCAACAGAGGTGGCCCCACAACGAACCTCGGGAACTATCACCCTATAAGCCTGACTAGCCTGGTCTGCAAGGCTATGGAGTGCATCATCATGGAAGTCATTAACAGAGACATTGGGAACCTCCAGACTTTGGACCCCACCCACTTTGGCTTTGTTAAGGGCAGATCATGCCTCCTAAACCTGGTGGACTTCTTTGAGACAGTTACCAAGGCACTAGATGAGGGTAAGGAGGTCCACACAGCCTACCTAGACCTCGCAAAGGCTTTCAACACCATTCCCCATTCCGGTATTATAGACAAACTCACCAACCTGAACATTAACCTCTACATCATGAGAAGGGTTGCATATTGGCTCATGGACAGAACCCACACAGTGAGAGTTGCAGACTGTAGGTCCGACTCTAAACCGGTTACAAGTGGCGTCCCCCAGGGCTCAGTCCTAGGACCCCTTCTGTTCGGTATATACTTTTCAGAGGTACAAGCAAGCACAGGAGGACTTTGGCTGACCAAGTTCGCAGATGACTGCAAACTAGGGGCCATAATTGATTCTCCGGCTGATACAGACACCCTCCAGAAGGGTCTCACTGAGATGGATACCTGGTGTCAAAATCATGGCCTCAAGCTGAATGCCAAAAAGTGCATAGTCATCCCCTTTGGAAAAAACAAAGTACCCACGAACTACCACATAGGAGGTAGTCCCCTAAATACAGAAAAAGTAATAAGGGATCTGGGGACCCAAGTAGATAGCAATCTCTCCTTTGATAATCATATTGCCAAGGAGGTTAGAAAATCCTTCTACGTGACCCACCTAATCTCAAAAGGGTTCTCATCCAGAACAAAGGAGGTTATTGTGCCTCTCTACTCATCACTTATTAGACCCATTATAGAATACAACACCCCATTTGGGATGTACCTTACAAAACACCTGCAACAGCTGGAAAGACCACAAATGTACCTCACCAAGAGGATTACTGGCCTCAAACAGATGACCTATGTAGCCTGACTAAAGAAACTTCAGCTGTACTCAGTTGCATACCGCTTACTCAGAGGTGATCTCTGCTTGACATACAAGGCCATGTCCAACCCAGAATTGATGGATATGCCCCACATAAAAAAAACAAATCCATGAGAGCCACACACTCTAGGGATATAAACCTTACCACAATGATAAATAGGATGTGCTGGAGGGATAGATTCCTGACCCAGGGACTCCCCATGCTTTGGAAAAAGCTTCCAATATACATCAGGCAGAGCCCATCACTAGCACTCTTCAAGAAAAACCTTGATGGGTGGATGGGAAACAGAAAATTTACCCTGGGGATCACTGCAGTGACTCTGCTGGACAGAGGCGCAGGGAATTAATGGCTCTGCTGGTCAGAGGCACAAGGAACTAATCTAAGGGGGTGGTGAAAGCCAACACAGTCTGGCTAGGCTTATAAATGCCCTTGGACAGGTAGTCTAGTACTTACCTATGGACCTATAAACCTATGAACAAATCCTTGTGGTATTCTAATGGTAATTGGTTACCGGTGGAGGTGCAATCCCCAACTTTGAGAATGTGTGTTATGTCAGTGAGCCAGTTGCCTATCCCTGTACTACTGTATGGCTTAATTCCAACATGGGAGATCTTCACTATGATACAGCAATGGGGGATAGTGTCAAAGGCTTGGATAAGTCAACATAGGTGGTATGTCCTGTTATCCCTCTTCCAGGTCTGTGAGGTCAGTATCCAACAGGTCCACAAGGTTCAATAAACAAGGTCTATCCTTGACAAAGACAAAGTGGGCAGGGTCAAGTGTGTTGAAGGGTACCTATGTCCCTATGGATATGGTCCATGATGATTCCTTCCCTAGCTTTGTAGTTAAGTGTTTTTAGTCATATGGGTCAATAGTTTTAGTTCTACATGTTACCATATTGATGTGCATTGCATAGCATACAGCATCTGGTATTACATTTTGTACTTTGGTTGATATATGTGTGGAAAAAGTACTGAGACACCAGAATTGCAGTGCTTGGTGGGGTGGCAGAAGATTGATGCATAGTAAATGTGTGTCATATTGTTAGATAGGACCCTCAGTTTGTAATGTTTTAAGCGCAACCTGGATAACTGGATGGGAAACAGAAAATACACTCCTGAGAGTCCACCTGTGTCCCTGCTGGACAGGGGCTCTGGGTGCTGACTTGTCTAAACATGGACTAAACTCTTGGCTAGGTTTATAAGGGCCTCAGGGCCAATAGCCTAGTAACCTCCTATGTAATTTCATGTCATACTCAGGAAATGGACAGTAAACAGCTGTAATACAGCATAATATAAACATTTCCATAGTGTGGCGAGCAGCTGGTTTATGTGACAGTTAGCAAAGTGCATACACATGTGAGATACATGTTTGCATGTAGGTAAGCAGTACACAAATGTGAGCTGCATTGCTAAAGCCTGACAGTCAGTTCTGTGTCTATGAAATATACATGTTCCCTAACTGTCGCTGTGGCAACATGATGTGTTAATGTATTGCTACATTATTTTTTTGGCCCAGTGGTACTGGGTTCAAATGCAGGTGTATCTAATACTTTAAAATACTTTTCATTACAGAGTGCTAATGCAATGACATGAATTGCTTACATGAGATGCATTGCTGTATTTTGCTGCCGCTCACCATCATTGCACATTGGCATGTGATGCACACCTCTTCACAAACATGGAGTCCAAAAAATGAAGGGATTCATTGCATTTTCTGCTACTTATGTCTGTTGTGTGTGATACTATTTTTTTTACCAGATTAAAGTTGTTAAGATGGGATATATAGGAAAGTGGTGAAATGGGGAGCAAGCAGAGGGAAGAATAAAGTCTGACAGTCTGTACTGAGTCTCTGTAATACACCTGCTACTTAACTTACACTGTGGCAGTTAATGCGGTGATACATTCCTTTTTGGGGGCAGATGGTACTGGGTTCAAATACAGCTGTATTTAATACTTTTAACTACTTTTGCATTACCATTGCTGTGTGTTGGTGCATGATGCACACCATCACTCAATAATACATTAAAGAAAAGAAATGGGGAAGATAGAACAGTGGTGACATGGGGAGAAAGCAGGAGGAAGAACAAGGGGAAAGTAGTAGTGAAATGTGCAGGAGGGAGGTAAGAAAGAACCATAGCTATCCATTTCTTAAACAGTGTAAAGTAAACATAGGTTCATAGGTTCATAGGTTCATAGGTAGGTACTAGGCTATCGGCCCTGGGGCCTATACAAGCCCAGCCAAAAAGGTACCCTGGCTTTTGCCACCCAATAAAATTATTTTCCTGTGCCACTGTCGAGCAGAGCCTGGCTTTTGCCACCCAAGAAAATTATTTTCCTGTGCCACTGTTGAGCAGAGTGACAGAGGTGATCCCCGGGGTGAATTTCCTATTTCCCATCCAATCATCAAGATTTGTCTTGAAGAGTGCTAATGAGGAGCTTTGTTTGATATAGATAGGTAGTTTATTCCAGAGTATGGGAAGTCTCTGGGACAGGAATCTATCCCTCCGGCAAGTTCTGTTTATTGTGGTGACAAGGTTTAGGTCCCTAGAGCATGTAGCTTGGAGGGATTGGGATTTCTTTAAGTGAAGCATGTCCAACAGCTCTGGGTTTGACATAGCTTTGTATGTTAGGCAGAGATCATCTCTGAGTAGGCGATATGCGACGGAGTAAAGCTGGAGTTTTTTGAGACGGTCTGCGTAGGGCATCTGTTTGAGGCCAGTAATCCTCTTTGTGAGGTATTTCTGCGGCCTTTCCAGTTGTTGCAGATATCTTGTGAGGTACATACCAAAAGGGGCTTTGTACTCTATAATGGGTCTAATGAGTGATGAGTAGAGGGAAACAATGGCCTCTTTTTTTCTGGATGAGAAACCTTTTGTGATGAGGTGTGCCACATAGAAGGATTTCCTGACTACTGTGGCAATGTGATTATCAAAGGAGACACTACTGTCCACCTGTGTCGCAAGGTCTGTTATCACACTTTCAGTGTTAAGTATACTACCGCCTAAGTTGTAGTTCATGGGTACAGAGTTTTTACCAAAGGGGATGACAATGCATTTTTTGGCATTGAGCTTGAGGCCATGGCTTTGACACCAGGCATCTGTCTCAGTGAGGCCCTTTTGTAGGATGTCCACATCATTAGGAGTTTCGATTATGGCTCCTAGTTTGCAGTCATCTGCGAACTTCATTAGCCAAAGACCTCGTGTGTTAGCCTGTACTTCAGAGAAGTAGATACCAAACAGGAGAGGACCCAGGACTGAACCCTGTGGTACTCCACTTGTCACTGGTCTGAAGTCAGATTTGGAGTCTGCTACTTTCACAGTGTGGGTTCTGTCAGTGAGCCAGTTGGCAACCCATCTTGTGACATAGGGATTTATACCTAGTTTAGTGAGTTTATCTATAATTCCAGAGTGGGGGATGGTGTTGAAAGCCTTGGTAAGATCTAGATAGGCTGTGTGAACCACCTTACCCATGTCTACGGCTTTGGTGACTGCTTCAAAGAAGTCTATCAGGTTTAGGAGACATGATCTGCCTTTTACAAACTCGAACTGGGTGGGATCCAGAGTTTGGAGATTACGAATGTCTTTGTTTACAAGTTCCATGATGATACGTTCCATGGCCTTGCAGATCAGGCTCGTCAGATTAATGGGGGCGGTAGTTCCCAGGGTCCATGGTGGCTCCCCCCTTTTGGAGTGGGATAATCATTGCTGTGCACCATTCTGCAGACAAAAAGCCTGAGGTGAGGCTATGATTGAACATAGTACTTAGGTGGGGTGCCAGTTTGTTCTGTAGTTCATGTAGAACACAGCCTGGGATGTTGTCTGGTTCCATGGATGCTGTGTTCTTGGCTTTGGAGAGTGTGGTTTTTACGTATGCAGCCATGATTACAGGAACTTTGCATTCTTCCAGTATAGAGATGGGCTCTTTAGGGGGTGAGAGGGGGGTAAAGTTAGCACTGAAACTATCTGCCAGGATGTTGGCAATATCAGTTGGGTCTGTATATTTAGTACCATTGTGCTGTAACTCAGAGCAGATCTGAGTGTTGCCATTGAGATTCTTGACATAGCTATAGAATGCTTTGTGGTTGTCTTTAGAATCAGTGGCGATTTTGTTTTCGTAACTAGCTTTGGAGGATTTTATCAGGGATTGCAGCTTCTTACTGAGGCTGACCAGGGAGCTCCTCCACTTGTGGGATTTTACTCTCTTTTGCAAGAGTTTCTTCCTTCTGTTGTACAGTTTGTTTATGGCAGGGGACCACCAGATTGACTTCCTTTTTTTGGAGGATAGCATCTTGGTTCTTTTTGGGATAGCACGGTCCATGCACTCATGTAAGTGCTTATAAAGTGCAATTGTGTAGGATTCAGCAGTCGTAATTGTATTGTCCGTCTGCATGGGTGTCATGAAGTTCACCAGTTCTGTCTTAAGAAGCATGAAGTTGGCTTTGGAGAAAATTTTAAACCATGGTTTCCTTAATGGGGGGTGGAGGCAGGATGTGGATATCTAGGGTAACTAGCTTATGGTCGGATTGGACCAATGAGGTGTTGACTTCAGGTGTGGAACATATGTGGAACAACTCATATTGGTAATGACTAGATTTAGGATATTGTTGCCCCTGGTGGGGGTGTGGATAAGTTGATCCAGGGCACTGGAGTTTATGAATTCCAGAAAGCATTGAGCGAAGGAGTTGGTACATGAGTAGTTTTCCCAGTTAATGTTGGGGTAGTTGAAATCACCCATTATTAGGGTGTTTGGTTGAACCCTAATATTTTCCAGTACATCAAGAAAAGAGGAGTGGGAATCCTGGGGCATGGTGGGTGATCTGTAGCAAGCTACAATTTGGATTGCAGTTTTGCCCAGAGTTAGTTGCACTTGAATAACCTTGGCTGCATTATGCTGAGCAACAAGCCTGGAAGTGTGGATATACTTAATGAATATGGACACACCTCTGCCTTTGGTGTTCCGGTCCAGGTTACATGGCCAAAAAGTGCCATATCTGCCAAATATTAACTAAATTTGGACTGTCACCTCCAGACAGAGGGGTGACCACAACATAATCATGTTGCATAACCAATTGGACTGAATCAAGTGCATCAAGAAGGCACATGTGAAATGGAGAGATATATATGGAATGATTTTTTTGTGGGACAGGTGCCCATTTTTTTTTTTTTTTTTTTTTGAGAGAAGGAGAGGAATGTTGGTGAACTGAAGTAGGGATGTCTGAGTGAGGTACATTGGGGAGGTGAGGAAGAAATTGCAGACAGACATGAGAAACAAGACAAGAGACAGGGACAGTGATGACACAAGGTTGGGGGACACCATGATTGAGGTGCGGGTGGGGAACATCACTAACCCATGGTCATCAAGCTGGCTGACAGTGAGAATCAAGTTTTCACCCATTGGACTGTCATCACTGTCACCTCACTCCCCCACTGGCTGAAGTGCCTAATGTCTGTGTCTCCTCATTCTGACATTATGGAAAATGAGGGAGGGCAGCCTCTCTAGCCAGTGTAAGTGTACACCATCAGTGCAGAGCACAACTCTATGCACAATCCATGGCAATCCAGCATGGGTGATAAAATCAACACCTCTGCCACTGCTCCTGGAAGGTACCACTGGACCAGCCTCTGGGGCAGGACTACCTGAGGGGGCAGGTAGAGCAGGAGCAGCAGAGGTGGTGCTGCCAGGTTGGCTCCCAGATGTGCTGGGCAGTGGTGCTGGAGCCTGTGGAGGGGGGGGGGCAGGCTTATCCTGTGGGCAGACCTACCCCGCTGTGCTCTGGACCATTTAGAGATGTTGTACACATGAATGACATGGACACATTTTGATGACTTGTAATAGAAAAATGAATAAATAAAAGAAATAAAAAAAAATAAAATAAAAGAGAAGACAAGGGTCAGGGTGAGAGAAAAAAGGAGATTAGATCAGTACCTTCATATGTGACATACAGTGCATTGATACAATTAATTGACTCTATTATCTTAACTTTACTTTTAAGACTACCAGCTCCTAACAAATGCACACAAATCTGCAGATTACAGCAAGTACTCCTTGACATGTGCACATATTGCAAACTGATGGTGAGAAGACTTTTTTATGTGGAGAAGAGAGAAGAGTGAAGATACCCTATTACTTTGGGATATATCTGCACAGAGGAGTACTGAACTTCAGAAGTTATGCTTTCATTTGTTCACCTACATACTGCATAGACTGGAATTTATGTAAGAAAATTCTGAGGCAAAGGATTTTTCACTTTTATGTGTATGCATTAGTTAGAAGTCCACTGATGCTCGGGCATGTTTACCAAGCCATTTCAGAGGAATGCATGACTGCCAAATGTTTCAGGAACAGTTCCTTTGATAGCACTTTTAGAATTTCAAAGATGGTTTGTTAGCACAATTTGTCATTTTCCTGTTCTTTGTGTGGGGAGGTGAGTTACTGTTATGGCACAAACAAGGATAGACTGTTCTTTTGTGGGTGGGGGGAGCAAAGGTGAATTATTGTTATGGTATAAACAAGGATATGTTACTCTTGTTACTCTGCTTGTTTTGCATCCTGCCTGTTAGTATATCACATCTCTAGACTGTTTTGTTCCTCCAGTGGGTAATAATGGCTGTCTACCTTTTCTGTTTTATCTGGAAACAATTATTTGTAGTTATGTGATACTTACATGTATTATCCTACTGTTGTCTTTTAGGAAACCTACAAGTATGCCACTCGGGCATGTCAATCCACAGAGACCTCCCTTCATCGATGCCATGAACAAAGAGAATGTCAATGACTTTAGGCAGCTTGATGTTTTTCTCCTGGAAAGGGGATAGGGAGATATAGCATTTAGGATGTGAATATGGAGGCAGATAGTAGATGATGTCAATGTCGTGGGTGACCATGGCAGGACATACAAGCAGGTGTGCCATAGGGCCAGTGACATGATTACATCTGCATGGAGGAGAGCAGCTGCAGTAGGCCATAACCAGATAGTTACCAGGGGTGGACCTGCTAAGGAACCACTAACCCCCAATGAAGAATTCCTTGCAAATATCAGAAATCCAGACAGCTCCCAGAAGAGTGCAGTACAGCATGTCCTGAATGTCGGAGCAACAGTTTCCAAGACAGTAAGCACATTGCAGGAGAAGCTTCCAGGTAGGATTTGTTATCTGAACAGTTGAATACTGTTGTATAGTAAAATAATTGAAATCAATACGTTAATTCTGTCTCATGTCCTTTTTTGGGGGGAGGACTGAAAATTGCTACAGTTATAAGCTTAGGTTAGAGTTGTCAGCTACGTTCTTGTTGAAATTATAGTTAATGGACATATAAAGGGGTAAATGTATTACCCCATGTGTTACTGTTAATTGTGATGATGTTGCTCTTACATCTTGCTTAACCTTTTCCAAGACTGTCTGGACTACAGGGAGTATCTCATCTGCAGATGGTAAGGCAAACATGTTTATGTCAGTGCTGCCAAGCAATTTAAATAAATATTATAGAGTGTGATATTGATCTCAGGCATGTTGTGTGTATTGCTGTACTGACTATAATAGTGACAGCACTGTTTGTTAGCAAATATTGCACTATAGTAATTCAGGTATTAATTTATTTTTGTGTTTTTTGCTTTTAATCACAGGTGATCATGACAGTGAGAGTATGGGCCTGAGATATCAGTGTATCAGCAGACTCTGATGATGATGGTGGCCAAACTGAAGCACAGTTGGGGGTGCTGAGGTTGAATCTGACACTGAGGTTGACATACAGCTGTCCCATGCATTTCCATTAGATACAGCCAGTGGGCCTATGCCTACTCAGTCCATTGAGCGCAAAAATATTGGACAGGTAGGGAGTGAGGACACTGATCAGGGAAGTGTGGATACAGTGGCTTCAGTGCTTGTTGGGTCTGGCCATAGCTGAAGTGTTAGTGAGGTGCCACACATGAGGATTGATAGGGTTGCTCAGAGGAGGCCTGCTGTCCCTCCTCCACCTGTTGCAGGTGTCTCTTCCTGTGCCACTCAGCATATGTTTAGGGCCATCATGGGGGCACAGGCACATTCTTTTAGGTGCTCCATACAAATGCTCAGCATTGTGGATGTGGTGCAGTCTGATATGCGTGACTGCCTCCACAATGTTGCCAATTCACTGGAGAGGATGAATGACACTTTGGAACGAGGGGCGTCTTCTGTGATGGAAAGAGTGTTTTTTGTCATGGAATAAGCAATGTCTATGATGTAATGTCTGCTGGGAGGGGAATGGCATCCTCATGGATGTAGGTCAGCCACATCATCTGCTGTCAGCCAGTGTGGCTATGCCTGATCATGCTCCCATAGTGGGAGTACTTCCACTGCTCTGTCAGTGAGAGTGCTGTCCACACCCAGACAAGGCAGGACATAGGGTCATAGTTCTGGGTGTCCCCATGAAGGGAACTCATCCAATAGACATCCGTAATGCTCAGGTAGCAGCAGCACCTCTGAACTCAGGCATGGACATGTCAATGCAACTCCTGGCAGAACAAGTTCTCATGGTCGGGGATGACAATGATGAATTGCCACCTCTACCATGCATGGCTCACAACTGTCCGGCATACCAAGATATACAGCCAGCACAGAGCTTGGCTGTGTTCATGCAGACGCTCACACACCAATTTCACCTGGAGGACCCCTACAGACACACACAACAGTTAGCCATTTTGTCTCACTGGCCATTTGCTGGTTTATCTACATGTCTGCCTTCTTCTGTTTTTTACTCACACACACTCATCGACTTTTTGTGTCAGCCTAGGCTTGCTGCCCCTCCACACAACACCCTGTACAAATGATAACTATGTCATATCCCTGTTTTCTGTCTTTGGATTCAGGGATACATAAGCTTTGTGTCTAATATGCATAGCTGACTTAAAGTGTTTAGTATATCTGCATATTAGGGGGATTGGAAGGATGGCCCAGTGGTTAAGGTGTTTGCCTTACAAACACAGAGTTTGAATCTCA